>NC_062287.1:33870396-34173426 GCF_902655055.1 Lutra lutra | reverse complement strand
ATCTTTTCTGAACACAACTCTGTGAACCTAGAATTGAACCACAATAAAAAATCTGGAAATATAATAAATACATGGAGGTGAAACAACATGTTACTAAACAATAAATGGGTCAACAAAAATTAAAAAAAAATTCATGGAAACAAATTAAAATGAAAACAAAATGGTCCAAAACCTTTGGGTGCAGCAAAAGTGATTCCAAGAGGGAATTTTATAACAGCACAAGCTTACTTCAGGAAGCAAGAAAAATATCAAATAAACAACCTAACCTTACACCTAAAGGAATTAGAAAAGTAACAACATAAAAAAATCTAAAGCCGGAAGAAGGAAGAAAAATAATAACCTTAGAGCAGAAATAAATGATATGACACAGAAGAAAGAAGAGAGGAAGAAGAAGGAGGAGGAGGAGGAGGAGGAGAACAGGGAGGAGGGTGAGGGGAGGAGAAGAAGGAAGAACAGATCAATGAAACCAGAATCTGGTTCTTTGAAAAAAAAAAAAAAAAGAAAAGAAAAGAAAGAAATCAATAAAATTGGTATCTCTAGCCAGACTTATGAAGAAGAAAAAAAAAAGAAAAAAAGAAAAAAAGAAAAAGTATTCAAATAAATAAAATCACAAATGAGAGGGGAGAAATGACAAGCAATACCATGGGGATACAATTATAAAAGAATATTAAGAAAATTATATTCCAACATACTGGACAATCTAGAAGGAATTCATAAATTCCTAGAAACATATAACCTATGTTACAGGAACAGGAAGAAATAGAAAATTTAAACAGACTGATAACCAGCAACGAAGTAGAATCTGTAATAAAAAAACTCCCAATGAACTAAAGTCCAGAACCGGGTGGCTTCACAGGTCAGTTCTACCAAACATTTAGAGAACAGTTAATACCTATTCTTCTCAAACTATCCCAGAAAATCGAAAAGGAAGGAAAATTTGTGAATTTATTCTGTAAGGCCAGTGTTATACTGATACCAAAACTGGATAAAGACACCACTAAAACAAAACAAAACAAAACAAAACAAAAACAGAACTACAGGTCAAATGAACATAGATGCATATCCTTGATGAACACAGATACAAAAATCCTCAGTCAAATACTAGCAAGCTGAATTCAACAATATATTTAAAAAATCATTCACCACAATCAAATATGATTTATTCCTAGGTTAGAAGGGTCATTCAATATTTGGAAACCAACCAGTGTGATGGATCACATTAATAAGATAAAGGATAAGAACCATATTGGTGAGGGATAGATACAGAAAAATGTTCACCTTCAGCCCAGAAGGCTGACCTATAACCTGCTTCACTTCAGTAAGTGTATAATAAATGCTGGTTGCTACATTCTTAATGGTACTCATGACTTCTTGAAAATCTCCCAAATAGTTAATATTGAGCTGAATGATAAGCACCAGAGAAATCTTGCAAAAATAGCTTTATGAGTAAAAATTCAAAGAAGACATTTGTGATTTAATATTCTTTTCACATCCCTTCCCCCTTGAGCACCCAGAATATAGCCAGCAGTTTCATAGAGCAAAAGTGCAGCTCTTTCTGACCACAGGTCCTAACCCTGTGCTATAATTAAAGCATTTTTTTGCACCATAAACATCTAAGAATTCTTTCTTGGCCATCCACTCACAGACCCACATCATTTAGGTGCTAATGTAGAGCCTGTCCTCTCATCTGGACTTCAAGCACTTGGTGCAAATTTGGTGCAAACTTCTTTTGATTTCATTCCAGGGGCTTTTCAAGGAATAGGGTCTTTGGGGAACACTTTCATGTGGATTGCTCAGGATGCATTTCTCTAGCCTGTGGCTACTCTAGAGGGAGGAAACTAGTACCCTGGAAAGAATGGTAGTGAGACTCAGAAACCGGATACCCTCTATCAATCCCTATTTTTATAGAAAGTTGTCTTTCTTGAGCAGGGGAAAGCCACCTAAGCCAATAAGATATCTGCCAATCTTAAGACTCCCATGTAAGATTTCCTCCTCATTGGTCTAATGTGATCCCCTCTAGATCTCTGGTTTAGCCACTTCTGGTTATGAGATATTTGCCCAGAGCTGACTGAAACCAACATCCATTTGAATTAAAACTCCACTGGGCACTGTTTCCTAAGGAAGTTGGCTATGAAGACTACATATGTTGGATTGTCGCTTAGACCGCAATGGATTTCTATCTTTACTGTTTACATCAGTGTCCCCTACTGACTACTTAATTTATAACATTGGATATTTTCCCCTTATAAAATGTTTCTAGTGCTTTCCATGGGTTAAAAATGGCAAGTTCTTCATTGCACAGCATGTTCTTTTGGTCCATTCACTGGCACCCATTTGTAGTCTAGAATGCAATGGGGAAGGGGAGAGACTCTGGCATTCCTACTATAAGGTTGTGTTCTTAGCAGTTTTTACTCGAGGGATACCTCCAGTCAGTTTGACCCTAGGAAACTATGACATATTCTTTGTGGGATGCCACCTTGATAATGGGAACCTCTCTACTTTTCTAGGAACATAGGTTCTCCTCTCAATCCTCAAGAACTTACTCTTGAGAAAACTTTTAACCCACTGGAATCAATTTGAATTGCAAGATTTAATAAAAAAAAAAAAAGGACTGATCCTCTGTAACACAGCACGATCTCAGTATTCCTTAGGAGACAAGGAAAAATGCCCCATTAATGGGACATTAAGCTTCAATATGATCTATCAGTTAGATCTATTCTGTAAGAAACAGGGCAAATGGAATGAGTACCCTATATCCAGACCTTCATGGTCTTAAATCTGGGTCCCAACCTAAGGGTCTCTTGAAGAATGTTTGGCCACCAGCCAAACTAATAAATGCCCTCCTGTCATATTGGATGATGATTATCAACACAGGCCTCCTCCTAATAAACCCAGGTTGACAGGAAACACAGCCCATCCCTAACAAAGAAGACACTGACTCTCTCACTGTTCCTCCTCCTAATAGATCCAACTTACTCTTGTATGTGGGTCTCCTCTTTCATTCATTTCCTGGGTTAATGGCTATGATAATTTAAACCAATAATCTGTGTTGTCTACCTTGGAATAGGGACTTTAAGGAATATTCCCAGCAGCTGCTGGACTCCTATTGTTTTGAGGAAGTTTCCTGTCTTCTCTGACCCAACCTGGACTGCCTATTTTCACTTTTTGTTAGTGGGGAAAACAAACAAACAAACAAACAAACAAAAAACATGCCTCTGCTCATCTCTCTGAGCTGATCAGCTTTAGGACCAGGTGTCCTCTTTCTCTGCCCTCTGGGCTTTTATCTGCCTTCAGCCCTGCTGGCAGTAAATCACCTCTTCTGCTTCCCCCTCCCTCTTCCATTTTCTGCACCACCATGGGCAAGGCTTGCATAACCAGCTCCTATATTGTCCTCTGCACCTCCAGTGCTATCAGCTCCTGGTACTTCTGCCCTCGGTTACAAGAGCAAAGAGCATCCTCCCTGGACTAAGATAACCCACTTCATATTTCACCACTGGTTGCCCATGTAAAAATTGACAATGGAGAACAAATTGATTAACTTTTGAATGAACATAGGTGCAACTATTCTGTATTAAAGCTAGTTTAAGTTTGTTAGTTTAATTAAGGTGGACATACCTTTGGCATTTTCTTTTAAGATTTTATTTATTTATTTGATAGAGAGAGATCACAAGCAGGCAGAGAGGCAGGCAGAGAGAGAGGAGGAAGCAGGCTCCCTGCTGAGCAGAGAGCCCAATGCGGGGCTCGATCCCAGGACCCTGAGATCATGACCTGAGCCGAAGGCAGTGGCTTAACCCACTGAGCCACCCAGGCGCCCCTCCTTTGGCATTTTTATCATTAAATTTAATACTTCCATTCTATTCATGTTTACTAAAAGTCAAATAAGTTCATGTTATCTCTGTTGCAATGTGTTAGCAAAAAAAGATGACTTAAAATGATGGTTAGTTTTGCCTGTTTAATAAAGTTCTCATGGGTAATTATAAAGATAGCTTATGATATCTTTGGTAACCTGAAATGTTTAAGTTTTTCTAAGTTAGATGACAAATTGGGTTAAATCCACTTAATATCTAACCCTTTTCCAAGTAAGATAAAATACTAAAGTTTTGGTTATTGAATATAGGTTTACGCTTTTGGCTTTTTATTGCAGAGAAGATGAGGATACTTGGTTCTGATGGCAAATATGCTTTATGCATTATTGGAAGAATATAATGGAAAAGCATTTTTTTTTAGAAATTATGAAATATATTTTTAAATTTGCTGATCTGAAAAATTCTGATATAACAGACAGTTCACAAATTGGTTGCTACTTAATTTTCACCAGAGACTGAGGTTTCTAAGAGTTAAAATTCCACCAAATGTAATTAAGACTGATGGAAATAAGAGAAACAATTCTATATGCAAGAAAAGATGTGCTTTTAATAAGAAATATATAAGGAATGGGAATACATTTTATTGAGGGAAATGGAAGTAATTTTATCCTAAAGTGAGACTCATTGTTTGAGAGAAATGTTTAGGAAAGAAATCTGAATGTAAAAGAAAGTTGTGGAAAGCAGGAGTAAGGTTTGAATGAATAGATTTTAAAAGTACAATGGCATAAAATGGAACTTTTTTTTCTCTCTTAAGAAGACAAATTTTTCTTGGATTTTTGGTCTGCTCTTGATAAGAAAATATTAACACATTTTTCCTTTTTTTTTTAATCTGCCCAAAACCAAAGTTTTTGTGTTTTGTCTTTATCAGAACTTTGATTACTTAAGAGGACTGTAACTTCTCATATTAAAGGAACTAAGTTTCCTAAAAAATTGTATAACCTTCTGTAGACTATCTTATTGCCAGCTTGTGTAAATAGATAATTAACTATTAAATTTATAATGATATGTAATCCTATTAGGGTATGTTCTTTAAATGGTAAATGAAGTTTTTTTAACTAATTAGGTTTATTAATTTGGTATGTTAAGATACTTAGAAAATACTGTTAAACCAATAATGATAAGCCATAAGTTGTATTATATGGGTAAATACTATAAGAATTTAAGAATATATATGAAATTCCTGAAGTTTTAATGTGTCCTATTATAAGGTCATTATTTGAATTATTGAAATGCTGTGTGTCAAAGAAATAAGTGGATTTCTTGTCAATTTCATTATAATGAACTTTCATATCAGATTTTTAACTATGTCCATTTTTGAGTTTGTTTGGTTTGGTTTTGGTTTTGGTCACATATAGTTACTGTTCTAATGCTCTCTTAAAATGTGTTTCATCTTCAAGGAGATTTGTAAAAAGGACTTTTCACAAATAAATGTTTTTGATATGTTTAAAATCATAAAACTGAACTGGGTTAGAATTTCTAGAACTAATAAGAAAGCTGCATTCAAATAGAGCAAAAATTAATATCATAGGACTGAACGATTTGAGGAAGATGATAAAATATTCCCTTGCAAACAAATTGAAACATTTAACTTTTCTCCCTATCTGAACTCTCCAAAATTCAGCAATTCTCAATGAGTATGGCAGTTACAGTTATTTGCATATATTCAATAAGAATTTGTTCTCCTTGTAACAGGACACCATTGGAAACATTGGTTATATTACCAGGGTTTTGACTGGAATGTCATATTTGAGAGAAAATTAGACATAGATTTAGATAAGACCAAACAGTTTTAAGGAATTAAGTTTGACTTTATGGAGACAGTGGAGCCCCTTGGAAATATTGGCCTGATAACCCTGTTTACAGAGTTCCCAACAACCTTACCAGATGAGTAAAGAATATCACTTCCTGGAAAGTATAGGAATTTCAGGATACTTTGGGGGCCTCAGGAAGAGTAATTCACCCAAATCAACAGGTAGTGAAGGCAAATCTGATAACAAGTACTTGGCTTGGCTCTGGCCTCAAAAGGCTATTAAAATGTCAACCTAAATATTCCTCATAAAAATTCCAGCAAAACAGTTTTTAAAGGATCTATATGATTAATCATTATTCTTGCTGAGATTATGTAAATAATTAGGCTAAGTTTGTTAAAACTGGGCTTGTTTAATAAATTAGTCTTGATTTGGCTATCTATGTAAATAAGGGTGAATTTAGAGAGAAATATATTTCAATAATGCATCCTTATGGACGGTAGATTCTACTTTTGATTGCCTTTAAATGTTTGCTTAAGCTAGGCAATGTGAGGTAAACTTTGGAGAGTTTGCCATAACAGCTCATGTATAGACCATCTTCCTTCTTGTTACTCTGTGGGCAAATAAAAGGGACTCTATGGGTATATGATTATTTAAATAGCTGGACAATGGGATGCACTCCCCAGCAATTATATACCACAGCTGTCACCTTGATCAATTATATGTGGCTGGTATAACAAAATTGCTCCAGAAAAACCAAGGCATAACTCCCTCCATGTGGTTAACTATGGACTTATGGAAATAATAAAGGGTCCCATCTTCCTTATCATTGGATTGGATAATGCACTTGGGGATGCCCTTATCTCCTAGAACAAGTCATCTACTTTCCAGTGATTCTTCATAATTAAGATATTAAGACTAGACATCAGGCAAAGATTTCTTGATGGTTTTATCCATTAGCGATGTTTGTCTTGGGAGTCATGTCTATTGTTGTAAAATTTAAAGCTTTAGACAAACATATAGAAGCCACTGTTAGCCAAACCCAACATGAAGTCATCCATAAATTTGAAAAGTGACCCTCGAAAACCTAATGGCCCTTGATATCTTGACTGCAAGTCAAAGAAAAACTTACTATGCTAATATTGAAAGTAAATATCATGTCTATATCCCCAATGACTCTCCTAATGTATCCAGAGTTTTATCAGACATACCCAACATATCTTTGTGGTAGCCTTTTTTTTTTTTTTTTTTAATGGGCACAACATTATGCTGAGCTATAAAACCTATCTTTGTGCTTGATTTGTGGCTTACTGCCCATATCAAGCTCTTTAGCCCTTGGTTTTCTAAGTTAAAAGGTACAGATTGACATTATTTAAATCAATAAATAGCTGATATCATACATCACCACAATTCTAGAACATATACGGATATTTCTATTACTTAAAAAAAAAAGTTTCTTGCTGGCCCATGGTAAATATGTCATGAGACAGCCCAGGCCTTAAAAAGCCTTTCTTTTATCTCTAAACTATCAAAATTTTAGTTGAATATGTCAAGCCACATATAGGCTCATGACAAATTTCCTGTGTAGTCCTTCTTATTGATACACCCAGGAAGGATTATGTCAAATATGGGATGCTTCCCCCAGAAGCCTGTGAATATTCCATTATTTTACAGGCAACCAACTGGTTTGTTACTGACTGGACCAGGGGATCAGGCTTCAAATGGGTAGCACTTAATGAAATACAATTGTTATATGGGTCAAATTTATGGCAATGGTTTACACAAGGCTGGATTGGAAGATGCACTATATGTTATTCTTAGATACAACACTAAGACAAACACTAAGACAATCACTGTGACACTGAGACAATCACAAGTCCAACTAATCTTCCACATCTAAAACAATGATGGACAAGATCTATGTTCCTTTGGTATAACTTTCTGACATCTATTTGTCTTCCATCAGTAGGTTTAGAAGACTTCATGTGGCACATGGAAACCCTGGATAAATACAAAATGAAGGCTTTAAATGATTCTCAAAATGCCATTACATTATTAAAAACTAGAATCACTCAAATGTATAAAGAAATTCTCTAAAATAGAATGATATTAGGTGTCTTAATATCACCACAGGGAGGAATATATGCCATTATTAAAGTGGACTGCTTTGTCTACATTCCAAGTTATAACAAAAATATGGCAGGATTTTTTTTACTGATATAAATAACTAAATTGGTGCTCCTAAAGACTCAACATTGTCACTTAATGATTGATTATATTCCTGGTCAAGAGATGGTTTATGGTCCAAGTGGAAAGGGCTTCTCATTGCTCTTATTTTTATTATAATAATAACATTAATGTTTTTGTAAATGTTTTGTCTCTTTTGCTTTGTTCTCTCTTTTTTTAAAAAGATTTTATTTATTTATTTGATAGAGATCACAAGTAGGCAGAGAGGCAGGCAGAGAGAGAGGGGGAGGTAATCAGGCTCCCTGCTGAGCAGAGAGCCCGATATGGGGCTCAAGCCAAAGGCCCTGGGATCATGACCTGACCCGAAGGCAGAGGCTTTAACCCACTGAGCCACCCAGGTGCCCCTTGCTTTGTTCTCTTTTATTGCCAAGATACATGCAAGCAGTATGTTCCTTACTACTAGAAATGAATTCACCCCAGTGTCCACTCTTGACTCTATAGTAATGGACTTCCATAATAATCACTCATTTGTTTTTAAATATTTATGTATGTATGTATTTATTTATTTATTTGAGAAAGAGAGAGAGAGAGCCTGAATCAGGGAGAAGCAGAGGGAGAAAATCTTCAAGCAGACTCCCCAATAAATGTGTAGCCCAATATGGACCTCATTCTCATAACCCATGAAATCATGACCTGAGCCAAAACCAAGAGTTAGACACTATTAGTGGTTATGTCAAAGAGGTTACTGCCTGTTTATTCTCCTAGGATTTTTGTTCAGGCCTCACATTTAGTCTTTGTTATTGGTTAGAATCTAACCAAGAGTTAGACCCAGGTGTCCCCCCATAATAGTTACTTGTAGGAACAGATAAGTGACAAATTTCAGTCTATAGGTAGGGACATCTCTATGGCCCCTCTCAGCTTGAAGAAGTTACATGAGATAAGCTCTTCACCTTTCAATAACCTTAGAGATCTATGGACAAAAAATTTAGAGAGATGAGGGTTAGAAGCAGAAAAAAAAGTTCACCTTTAGCCCAAAAGCCAGAGCCTGTTTCATTTCACTAAAGTCTAATAAATGCTGGCAGCTATATATTTAAAGCGTCTCATGACTGCCTGAAAGTCTCCCAAATAGTTAATATTGAGCTAAATGATAAGCACTACAGAAATCTTGCAAAAGGAGTTTTATGAATAAAAATTCAAACAAGACATTTATGATCTAAGTCTCTGTATGTTCCCTCCTCTTTGAGCACGAAGCATATAACCACTGGCTTCATACAGCAAAAGTACAGTTCTTTCTGTCCATGGTTCACACTCCAAGCTATAATAAAAGCACTGAAAATCCTTTTTTTTTTTTTTTTTGCACTGAAAATGTCTCAGTGTTTTTTTCTTGACCATCGGCTAACAGCCCCACATTACATATGATCATTTCAATAGATGTGGAAGAAACACTCAATGAAGTACATCAATTCATAATTAAAAAAAAATACCCACAACCAAGTAAGTTTAGTGGGAACATACCTCAACATCATAAAGGTCATATGTGGGAAAACAAAACAAAATAAAAAAAAAATGTAGCTTTCATCATCCTTCAAGGGGAAAAAAACAGATTTCTCCTAAGGTCAGAAACAAGACAAGGATGTCTACCCTCTTCACTTTTATTTATTATGGTACTGAAAGTCTTAGCCACATTGATCAGGAAAAAAAAAATAATAATAAATAAATAAAAGGCATTCAAATCAGTAAAGGAGAAGTACAACTGTCACTATTTGCAGATGACATGATACTGTTTATAGAAAAACTGAAAGATTCCACAAAAAAAAAAACCCTGCTATAACTGATAAACAAATTCAGTAAAGTTGCAAGATACAAAATCAATTTACAGAAATCTGTTACATTTCTATTCACCAATAATGAAGCAGTAGAAAGAGAAAATAGGAAACCAATCTCATTTACAATTATAGCCAAAACAAACTTCACAGAAGAAGTGAAAGATCTGTACTCTTAAAACTATAAAACATTGATGAAAGAAATTGAAGATGACACAAAGAAATAGAAAAACTGTCCATGGTCATGGATTGAAAAAACAAATATTGTTAAAATAGCTATACTACCTAAAACAATCTACACATTTAATACAATTCTTATTGAAATACCATGAGCATTTTTCACAGAGCTAGATCAAAAATCTTAAAATTTGTGTGGAGCCAGTAAAATCCCAGATAGCTAAGTCAACCTTGAAAAAGAAAAGCAAAGCTGGAGGCATCACATTTCCAGACTTCATGCTCTATTGCAAAGCTGTAGTCATCAAAGCAGTATGGTACTGGCACAAGAACAGACACACAAGTCAGCATAACAGAATAGAAAACCCAGAAATAACCACCCAAATATATGGCAAATTAATCTTTGACAAAACAGGAAAGAATACCTAGTGGGAAAAGGAGAATCTCTTCAACAATGTTGAGAAAACTTAACAGCAATATGCAAAAATAATTAAATTAGACCACTTTTTTTTCACCATACATAACAATAAACTAAAAATGGACAAAGACCTAAATGTGAGGCCTAAACAAAAATCCTAGAAGAATAAACAGGCAGTAACCTCTTTGACATAAGCCATAGCAACTTCTTTCTAGATAAGTTTCCTGAGGCATGGGAAATAAAAGCAAAAAAATAAACTTTTAAACTACATAAAAACAAAAACAAAATAAAAAAAAAAAAAAAAAAACAAAAACAAAACAAAACAAAAACCAAACCTCTGCGGAGTGAAGGACACAATTAAGTAAACTAAAAGTCAATGCATGAAATGGGAGAAGATATTTGCAAATGACATTTCTGATAAAGGGTTAGTATCCAAAATATATAAGGAACTGATACAACTCAACACATCAAAAATAAATAATTCAATTTAAACAATGGGGAGAAGATATGAACAGACATTTCTCCAAAGAAGACATCTAAATGGCCAATAGACACATGGAGAGATATTTATCACTACTTACCACCAGGGAAATGCTAATCAAATCTGCAGTGATATATAACCTCACCCCTGTCAGAATGGCTAAAATCAACAACACAAGAAACAGCAGTTGTTGGTGAGAAGAATAAAGAATGCTTGTGGTCTTTTAGTCAGTTTGCAAACTGGGGCAGCCATTCTAAAAAACAGTTTGGAGGGTACTCAAATAATTGAAAATAGAACTACTCAATGATCCAAGGATTGTACTACTAGCATTTACTCAAAGAATACAAAAACACTAATGCAGAGTGTTACATGCACACCTATGTTTATAGAAGAATTATTTACAATAGTTAAAAGATAGAAGCAGCCCAGTATCCATCAATTAATGAATGGATAAAAAATACATGACACTCACATGAGTATGTGTGTGTGCATATGTGTGCATGCGTACACACACATAGATAATGAAATATTATGAAGCCATAAAAATGTAATTTTGCCATTTGCAAGGATATGGATAGAGTTAAAGAGTATAATGCTAAGCAGAATAAAGAGAGAAAAACAAATACCATATGATTTCATTCATATGTGGAATTTAAGAACTAAACGAGCAAAGAGGAATAAAAGAGATAAAGACAAACCAAGAAACAGACTCCTAATTATAGAGGAAAAAAATGATGGTTACCAGAGGGGAGAGGGATGAGGGAATGGACAAAATATGTGATAGGAATTAAGGAGTGAACTTGTAAAGAGCAATGAATGCTATTATGTAAGTGTTGAATCATTATATATACACCTGAAACTAATTTAATACTGTGTATCAACTAACTGGAATTAAAATAAAACCAAAATATAGATGCAGTCTTATAACTATCAAAATTTTGAACATATAAATTAAAAAAAAACCTTTAAGAATGAAAATTAGGGGCAAAAACCATCCAAAAAGTATGTCAGTACCTTAAACAAAATATTAGTAAGAAGATTAGAAAAAAAAAAATTAAGTGAACACTTATTTCCAAGTGGAATCCATCCCAATAACACAACAAATGTTAAACATTAAAGCAAAACTAACCAAAAATGGTAATGTTTATTCTAGGGATGCAAGAATGGGTTAGAATTTTTGAAATATCAATCAATATAATACAGCATATTACCATAGTTAAGATAAAAAATTATAGCATAATATTTGGTGCAGAAAATAAATCTGACAGATTTCATGAGCACTACTATAGTATGAAAACTTCCAGCAACATAGGGATAGAGGGAACTCAATATGACAAATATTATCTACAAATATTACCTACAATAATATTCAATGATGTAGTAGTTCAGTACTTTCCCCTGAGGTCTGAGGTCTGGAATAAGGCAAAGGTGTTTATTACCATTTTGCTTATTTGGACTTTGATGAAATTTATAGATAGAGTATTAAAGAAGGAGGAGGAGGAGGGAAAGAGGAAGAAGAAGAAGAAGGAGGAGAAGAAGAAGGAGGAGGAGGAGGAGAAGGAGAGGATGGAGAAGAGGAATTTTATATCTTAGAAAGGAAGAAGTAAAGCTGTCTGTGTTTGGGAGTGATAGGATTGTGTATAACAAATATACAAAATAATTTACAAGTGGAGGAGAGGTAAGAGGGGGAGGAGTAGGAGACCCTATTTCAACCAGTCCCCTGAATTGAGCTAAATATCTACCAGAGCACTCTGAACACCCATGAAATCAGACTGATATGTAAGAATATACACTTCTGGATCTCTATGGGGGCAGAAGCTTATCAGTGGAAAGGTACAGAGGAGTTGAGAGTGCACAGACAGATATCAGAGGATAAACAGAAAGGGGAGGGAGCCATTGGAAGGTAATATCCCAGTGCAAAAGTGCCCTAGGGACAAGCAATAGCTTGGAGATGGTAGCTGTGAGATTGGAAGGAACTGATAACAGCTCTCTAACACAACAAAAGGACTTAAGGGACAATTGCTGGGACCAAATAGCCACAGGGCCACAGTCCCACAGTCACAGGATGGCTACAGCATCTGCCTGCCCAAGTGGGCTTGGGTCAGCAGTTCCTGCAGCTGGCAGCTGCTGTGGCCACCACAGTTGCCTCTGCTGCCTCCAGAACCGCTTCAGTTGAGGGCACCCACCTCGGGCTTGAGTCAGCAGTCTCAGGTAGGAATGGCAGCTGCTGGGAGCAGGCTTGCCTGGATGAGTATCACTCATGGTTTTGGTGGCATGGGGTACAGAGACAAGCGGGGAACCTCAGGTGACCACTAAAACTGTGGTTGGGGGTGCACACCACCTGTAGGAGGCTGTGGTGCTCAATGGAGTTTTCAGAGGGGGAGTCTGTGTTTGAGACCATTCAGAGAGGAGCAGACTGTGGCTTCTCCCTGAAGTGGAGGTCTGTGTGCAGTCAGTTTACTTTGCTCTGACCCTCCAAAAAGTTGTGAAAGCCACCAGAGAACAACAACCTCCAGAAAACCAAAGCCAAGAAAACTGGCTCCCTCAGAGTCCAGCTCCTTGATAATGGACAGGGCAATTCTGCCCAAGCAGGATTGACTGAAAAAAAAAAAAAAATGCAGCAAGCACCTCCCCCAGAAGACCATCTGAAAGAACAAGAGAGCAACAACCACAGGTTATTCCTATAAAACTGTAAAACCCCACAGTGTTCCCATAAAACTGTAAAACCCCAGCACTAAGAGAAAACAATATAGTAAGCTCCCAGTATTGCCTCACAGCCTGTATATTTCTTAGATACAACTTCTCTCTTTTTTTAATTCATTCTCACAATTCTTGTTCTTTTATTTACTTTTTTTTACATACTTACCATTTCAACTGGATGTTTAATACAACATATTCCATAGTAACTTATTTAACTTGAACTATTTTCCATACATATACATTTTTTTCCTTTTTCTATTTCTTTTATATATACATAGATATAAGCTTCAATGTAGTCATTTTTTCCCTATTCAATAATACCTCTCTATATATACCACTTAAAATTTCCCTGTATCTCTGGAAAGTTAAGTTCTCTTAGAAAGAGAAAAAGATACACCCAGAAAGAACTGAAATAACCTTCTTTGTCCACATTGAGGGATTATAACCACCTTTCATCACCTCCTCCTTTATACTTTGTGTGTGTGTGGGTGTGTATGTGTGTGTTTGTTTGTTTGTTTGTTTTACTTTGTTTTGTTTTGTTTTGTTTTGTTGGTCTGTCTCTTTGTTTTGTTTTTGTGCTTTATAAATCTTATCCTTGAGGTTCATTTTGGCTGGGTTTTTCTTTCTTACTTTCTTACTTTCTTTTTTTTTTTTTTTTTCTTTTGTAGGTCCTTCTGTGTGTTTTTGTTTTTATACTTTATAAATCTTATTCATGGGGCTCATTTTGGTTGTTTTTCTTTTTTCTTTCTTTTTCATAGTGACTTCCAATTGTTCTGAAATTTTCCAGGGTGCACCTTGCTTGGATCGTGGTTGATATTTTCAGCTATACATCCCCTCACCTCCTTTCACCAGAATGACTAGGAGGAGGAGACCCCAATAGAGGAAAAATTCAGAGACTGTGACCTCTGTCACAGAACTATTGGATATAGACATAAGCAATATATCAGAAATAGAATTCAGGGTAACAGTTATGTAGACAATGGCTAGGATGGAGAAAACCATTAGTGGTAACATAGAATCTCTAAGGCAGAAATGAAAGCTGATCTGGCAGAACTTAAAAATGTTATCAAGGAGATCCAATCTAAACTAAATACTCTAACAGCTAGGGTTAATGAGGCCAAAGATTGAATTAGGATCTAGAAGACAAACTGACAGAAAAGAAGGATCAGGAGGAGACCTAGAACAAACAGCTTAGAAGCCATGAAAATAAAATTATATAAATAAATGATGCCATGAAATGTTCCAGTCTCAGAATTGTTGGGATCCCTGAGAGAGAGAGTACTAGAAGATATAGTTGAGCAAATCCTAGCTGAGAATTTCCCTAACCTGGGGAATGGAACAAGTGTTCCTGTCCTAAAAACAGAGAGGGCACCCACCCTCCCGCAAGATTCAAGAGGGCAGAGACACCTACCAGGATGTGATTGTGAAATTTGTGAATCATAAAATCAGATAAAATATATTAAGGATAGCTAGGGGAAGAGATTTCTTGGGTATGAAGAGGAACATCAGAATAACATCAGACCTGTCCACAGAAACCTGTCAAGCCAGAAAGGGCTAGCAAGACACATTAAGGGCATTAAATGAGAACATGCAACCAAGAATACTTTATCTGGCAAGGCTGACATTCAGAATGGATGGAGAGATAAAGAACTTCCAAGGCCAGCAAAGATTAAGACAATATGTGACCACCAAGCTGGCCCTACAAGAAATATTAAGCGGGGTTCTATAAAAGAAGAAAGACCCCAAGAGTCATATAGAACATAAATGTATGAGACAATCTATAGAAACAAGGTCCTCACAGGTAATATGATGAAAATAAATAATAATTATTATTAAATAATTAAATAATAATTATTAATTAAATGATAATAATTATTTAAAAAATAACTTTTAAATAATCACTCTCAATGGAAATGACCTAAATGCACCCATAAAATGGCACAGGGTTGCAGATTGGATAAAAAGACAGGACCCATCCATATGCTGTCTACAAGAGACATATTTGGAACATAAACATACATCCAGGGATTCCTGGGTGGCTCAGTCATTAGGTGTCTGCCTTTGGCTCAGATCATGGTCACAGGGCCCTGGGATCAGGCCCCGTTTTGGGTTCCTAGCTCATCAGGAGGCCTGGTTCTCCCTTTCTCACTCTCCCTGCTTGTGTTCCCTCTCTCACTATGTCTCTTTCTGTCAAATGAATAAAAAAATCTTAAGAAAAATAAAGATACATCCAAACTGAAAGTGAAGGGATGAAGAACCATCTTTCATGTCAACAGACTTCAAAAGAAAGCTGGGGTAGCAATTCTCATATTAGAAAAGTTACATTTTAAGCTAAAGACTGTAATCAGAGATAGAGAAAGATACTACATCATTCTTTTTTTTTTTAGATTTATTTATTTATTTATTTATTTGACAGAGAGAGAGATCACAAGTAGACAGAGAGGCAGGCAGAGTGAGAGGGGGAAGCAGGCTCACCACCGAGCAGAGAGCCCGATGCGGGGCTTGATCCCAGGACCCCGGGATCATGACCTGAGCAGAAGGCAGAGGCTTTAACCCACTGAGCCACCCAGGTGCCCTGATACTACATCATTCTTAAAGGGTCTATCCACCAAGAAGGTCTAACAATTATAAATATTTGTGCCCCCAACATGGGAACAGCTAACTACATAAGCCAACTGTTAAAATGAAGAGATATATTGATGAGAATTCATTAAGTGTAGGGGATCTTAACATGCCACTTTCAGTAATAGACAATCGAGGCAGAAAAATCAATAAACAAGAGCTTTGAATGATACATTGGACCAGATGGACCTCATAGATACATACAGAGCATTCCATTCTAAAACAACAGAACACTCATTCTAATCGAGTGCAAATGGAAATTTCTCCAGAATAGACCACAAACTGGGTCCCAAATCAGTTCTCAACTAAAACCAAAAGACTGAGATTATGCCTTTCATAATCTCAGACCACAGTGCTTTGAAGCTGGAACTCAACCACAAGAAGAAGTTTGGAAGGAATTCAAACACTTGGAAGTTAAAGACCATCCTGCTTAAGATGGTTCAAACAAGAAATCAAAGAAGAACTTAATTCATGGAAACCAATGAGAATGAAGACACATCGGTCCAAATCCTATGGGAAATGGAAGAGATGGTCCTAAGGGGGAAATACATAGCCATCCAAGCCTCACTTAAAAAAAAAATCCCAAATACACAAACTTTTTACACCTTAAAGAACTGGAGAATCAACAACAAATTAAGCCTACCTCATGCACAAGAAGGGAAATAATTAAGATTAGAAAAGAGATCAATGAGTTAGAAATCAGAGATACAATAAAACATGTCAAAAAAACTAGAAGCTGGTTCTTTGAAAGAATTAATAAGATCAGTAAACCACTGGCCAGATTAATCCAAAAGACAAGATAAAGGAACCAAATTAATAAAATTATCAATGAAAGGGGAGAGATCATGACTAACATAAAGAAAATAGAACAATCATCATAAATTTTTATCAACAGCTATATGTGAACAAGTTAAGCAATCTAGAAGAAATAGATGCATTCCTGGAAACATAAATACTTCCAAGAATGAAACAGGAAGAAATTGACAACCTGAATAGACCAATACTAATAAGGAGATTAAAACAGTGGTCAAAAACTTCCTCCAAAACGAGAGTACAGGACCTGATGGATTCCCTGGGGGAATTCTACCAAACATTCAAATGAGAAATAATACTTATTCTCCTGAAGCTGTTTCAAAAAATAGAAACAGAAGGGAAAATTCCAGACTCTTTCTATGAGGCCAGCATTACCTTGATCCCAAAACCAGACAAAGACCTCATCAGAAAGGAGAATTTCAGACCAATATCCCTGATGAATATGGATACCAAGATTCTCAACAAGATCCTAGCTAATAGGATCCAACAGTACATTAAGAAGATTATCCACCAAAACCAGATGGGATTTGTCCCTGGGATGCAAGGGTGGTTCAACATTCACAAATCAATCACTGTGATAGAACAAACCAATATAGAAGAGAGAAGAACCACATGGTCCTCTCGGTTAATGCCAAAAAAGCATTTGACAAAATACAGCATCCGTTCCTGATCGAAGGAACATTCCTCAACTTCATGAAATGCATCTATGAAAAACCCACAGAGAATATTTTTCTCAATGGGGAAAAGCCGAGAGTCTTCCCATTGAGCTCAGGAACATAACAAGGATGCCCAATCTCACCACTATTGATCAACATAGTACTAGAAGACCTAGGAACAGCAATCAGAAAACAAAAAGAAATAAAAGGTGTTGAAATTGGCAAAGTAGAAGTCAAACTCTCTCTCTTCACAGATGACATGATATGTTATGTGGAAAACCCAAAAGACTCCAACCCCAAATTACTAGAACTCATAAAGCAATGTAGTAATGTGACTGGATACAAAAGGAATGCACAGAAATCATTTTCTCTCATATACACTAAAAGTAAACAGTAGAAAGGGAAATTAAAGAATCAATTCAATTTATAATACTACCAAAAATGTAAGATACCTTGGAATAAACCTAACCAAAGAGGTAAAGAATCTATACTCGAGGAACTATAGAACACTCATAAAAAAAAAAAAAAAAAATTGAAGAAGGCACAAAAAGATGGAAAAACGTTCCATGTTCATGGATCAGGAGAATAAACATGGTTAAAATCTCTATGCTGCCCAGAATGATCTATACTTTCAATGCCATCCTGATCAAAATACCATTGGCATTTTTCAAAGTGCTGAAACAAACAATCCTAAAATTTGTATGGAAACAGAAAAGACCCAGAATCTCCAAGGAACTGTTGAAAAAGAAAACAAAGCTGGGGCATCATGTTGCTTGATTTCAAGCTATATTGCAAAGCTTTGATCACCAAGACACCATGGCACTGGCATAAAAAAAGACACAGAGAGCAATGGAACAGAGTAGAGTCCCCAGATATGGACCCTCAACTCTATGGCCAGATAATTCAACAAAGCAGGAAAAAATATCCAGTAGAAAAAAGACAGTCCTTTCATTAAATGGTGCTGGGAAAATCAGACAGCTATGTATAGAAGAATGAAACTCGACCATTCTCTTATACCATACACAAAGATAAACTCAAAATGGATGAAAGATCTCATAGGTAGTAACCTCTTCTACATCGGCCACAGCAACTTCTTTCAAGATATGTCTCCAAAGGCAAAGGAAACAAAAGCAAAAATGAACTTTTGGGACTTCATCAAGATCAAAATCTTCTGAATTGCAAAGGAAACCATCAACAAAACAAAGAGGCAACCCACAGAATGGGAGAAGTTATTTGCAAATGACACTACAGAAAAAGGGCTGATATCCAAGATCTCTAAAGAACTCCTCAAACTCAACACACACAAAACAGATAATCATGTCAAAAAATGGGCAGAAGACATGAACAGACACTTCTCCAAAGAAGACATACAGATGGCTACAGGTACATGAAAAAATGTTTATCATCTTAAGCCATCAGGGAGATTCAAATCAAAACCACATTGAGATACCACCTTACACTAGTTACAATGGCCAAAATTAGCAAGGCAAGAAACAACGAATGTTGGAGAGTATGTGAAAAAAGGGAACCCTCCTACACTGTTGGTGGGAATGCAATTTGGTGCAGACACCTTGGAAAACAGTGTGGACATTCCTCAAAAAATTAAAAAAACAGAACTACCCTATGACACTGCAATTACACCACTGGATACTTACCCCAGAGATACAGATATAGTGAAAAGAAGGGCCATCTGTACCCCAATGTTCATGGCAGCAATGTCCACAATCGTAAACTGTGGAAAAAGCTGAGATGCCCTTCAACAGTTGAATGGATAAAGAAGATGTTGTCCATATATACAATGGAACATTACTCAGCCATCAGAAAGAATGAATACCCAACTTTTCCACCAACATGAATGGACTGGAGGAGATTATGCTGAATGAAATAAGTCAAGCAGAGAAAGTCAACTGTCATATGGTTTCACTTGTGGAACATAAGGAATAACATGGAGGACATTAGGAGAAGGAAAGGAAAAGTGAAAGGGGGAAAAATGAGGGGGAGTTGAGCCATGAGAGACTGTGGATTTCAAGAAACAAATTGAGGGTTTTAGGGGGGCAGGGAGTGGGGGATGGGTGAACCTGGTAGTGGGTATTAAGGAGGACACATATTGCATGAAGACTCATGTTATACATAGAGAATGAATCTTGGAACACTACATCAAAAACTAAGGATGTATGGTGACTAACATAACACAATAAAAATAAATAAATAAATGAATAAATAAACTCACCCTACTGTACTAAAAATGGAGAGTTTTGTATATCAACTATACTTAAATAAATTTGTTTTTTAAGAAATAAAAATCTACAAGTAATGAATAGAATTAATTGAATTTAAAAATTTGATGAATAAAGTATCAGCATACAAAGTTTAATTTTATGCTTATATACTATCAAAAAACTATTGGAAAATGAATTTTATAATCAAAATATAGGGATGCCTGGATGGTTCAGTCTTAAATGTCTAACTCTTGATTTTGGTTCAGGTCATGATCTCAAGGTTGTGAGATTTAGTCCCTCATTGTATTCCCAGCTAGGCATGGAGCCTATTTAAGATTCTTTCTCTCGGGGCGCCTGGGTGGCTCAGTGGGTTAAAGCCTCTGCCTTCGGCTCAGGTCATGATTACAGGGTCCTGGGATCGAGTCCCACATTGGGCTCTCTGCTTGGCAGGGAGCCTGCTTCCTCCTCCTCTCTCTCTCTCTCTCTCTGCCTGCCTCTCTGCCTACTTGTGATCTCTGTCAAATAAATAAATAAAATCTTAAAAAAAAAAAAATTCTTTCTCTCTCCCTCTAACCCCTACTTGCCCCCCATCCATACTCTCACTCTCTCCCTCTCTAAAACAAACAAAAAAATTAAGTATATATATATATATATATATATATATATATATATATGTATGTATATGTATATACACACACACACATATATATACATATGTGTGTGTATATACTTAATATATCCAAATTTATTTATATATTTATATTTATGTATATAATTTATATATTTATATATAAATTTATATATATATTTATATTTATTTATTTATATATATACTTAATATATACAAATTTATTAAATTTGATGATACTATATATATTGTATCATCAAATTTAATAAATACAATATATATGTATATATATATGTATATGTATATACATATATATATGTATGTGTATATATGTATAGTATCATCAAATTTAATAAATATTCACTCTCTGTACATGTACATATAAATATACATATTATATATATGACAAGAGACAAATTCCCTTAGTATTTAAAGAATACATATCAATCAATAATAAAATACCCATAACCCAATTTACAAAATGACCAATAGGCAAGAAGTGACACTTTACATAAGGAGATATGTGAATAACCACTAAAAACAATATATCATGAGACTTCATTTTCATTTTGATGCATGTATACATGCATACTTTTTAAAACTTGGTAAACCCAATAGTAAGCAAAAATATGGAACAATTTGAATTCTCCTACATTACTGGTAGGATTATAAAATGAAACAATCACTTTGGAATTCATCTAAATTTTCTAATATTAATGTTTGATTAACAAATATACATGTTGACTGTAATACAATATTACTAAGATATATTTTGTTATATATACTGAGATTCATGACAATAATAGCATCAAAGGTAGAAGCATAATTGAACTAAAGTGTCTGAGGTACATGATATTATCTACAAGAGCTAAAAGTAATTTTTAGTATATTCTAATAAGTCAAGAATGCATGTTGTATTCTCTATGATATATCCAACAAACTAAATGAGAGTAAATTAAATAATTTTTAAAAATCACTAATAGAAAAAAGGAGGAAAAGAAAGAACACTAAAAAACAAATAGTAAAGTGTTACATTAAGACATAGGTAAATCAGGGGTGCCTGGGTGGCTCAGTGGGTTAAGCCGCTACCTTCAGCTCAGGTCATGATCCCAGGTCCTGGGTTCGGGCCCCACATCGGGCTTTCTGCTCAGCAGGGAGCCTGCTTCCTCCTCTCTCTCTGCCTGCCTCTCTGCCTACTTGTGATTTTTCTCTGTCAAATAAATAAATAAAATCTTAAAAAAAAAATGACATAGGTAAATCAGTAATCCCATTAAAGGAAGAGGAAAAATAACCCAAACAAATTACAAAGACTACCTGACTGTATAATAAAACAAAAGCTGATTTTTCAAGAAAATTTAAATATGTAAAACAAAGATTTTTTGAAAGTGAAATGATAGAAACTCTGTAAGCATTAATGAAAAGAAAACTAGCTGTCAGCTAAAGCAGGTTTTCAACCAAGAAGTGGTACTACATAAAAGTAGGGATATTTAATAGCAATAATTGGATCAATCGATAAAAAATATATCAAAATCTTTAATGTCCATTCAAAATAACATCAAATTATATAATGAAAACATTTACAGACATGAGGAAGAAATAAACTTAATCAGTAAGAAAATTTAATATACTTCTCATTAGCTAATAAGATAAATAGACAATGATAAGTAAATGTTCTAAACAACCCAAGTAACAAACTTGGCTGAGGGGCGCCTGGGTGGCTCAGTGGGTTAAGCCGCTGCCTTCGGCTCAGGTCATGATCTCAGGGTCCTGGGATCGAGTCCCGCATCGGGCTCTCTGCTCAGCGGGGAGCCTGCTTCCCTCTTTCTCTGCCTGCCTCTCTGTCTACTTGTGATCTCTCTCTGTCAAATAAATAAATAAAATCTTAAAAAAAAAACAAACAAACTTGGCTGAATTTACCTACATAGAACTCTATACTTAGCAACTGCTGAAGATATTATAATTTCAAGTACACATGGGATATTTAAGAAATTGGCATTTTCTGCTCATAAAACAATTTGTAGCAGTTTGAAAAACAAGTCCAAATTTGAAAGTTAAAAAATTCATAGAATATTGTAAAAGAAACTATTTTTATAATATTACAAATTAGCTGTTTTGAAGCAGAACACACCCACAGAAATTATCGGGGGAAAAATAACAATTTACTACTAAAATTAAGAATTACATCTCACTGCTGATCTATAAGTCAAAGGACCTTGTAAAATAATATACACCAGGTGATTGAATATATAGTTTTAATGATAGGTGGGTTTTAGTTATTAAATCACCAAGTTATGCCTGAACTATATAAATCCTTTTCCTTTACTGGTAATAAATAAATAAATAAATAAATAAATAAATAAATAAATAAATAAAATGAATCAAATAATTCTTTGCAACAAATCATGTGCTATCATTGTCTCATATAGACACAGTAAAGTACAATTACTTTGTGTTTTTTTAATGATTTATTGGATATATTAGAAAGATAGTAACATTTTGACCAAGACAGTTAACTACAAAATTTAGCTGTCTTATTTGTCCACAAAGTGAGACTGCTATGCTGATCAATAAAAAACAATGATGAATAAGTCTTTTATTTCTTCCTCTGTGTCAGTATATGAGCTTGCATGGTATAAGCAGTCAGACCACCATTAAGAGCAGTTTTATTAATAATTGCTGCTTACATAAGGGTGCTTCATTTATCAACTTCATTGACTGCAACAAAGTGCTTATGCCACTGGTAAAGGCTGGTTGAACCAAGGAGCAAAGAAATAGCAACTGCAGGAAAGTCACTTAAAGAATTGGTCCTGCTTGAATCAACCAACTTAGAGATGTCCCTAATTGTTTAGCTAAAGAAAAGGAATATGCAATCTGAAGTCCTAAGGTATTTTTTCTCATAAGCTGGTATTCTTAAAGATGACTACAATTATAATTATATAAGTAGAGAAAAGAGGATCAAGTTTTGTCTTGGTTTTCTGATTCATATTATAATTCAGCAAAATTATTTGAATGTCCTCAGCATTTTGATGCTGTTTATTTATATAACCAAGGGACAGTGGAAAATTTGTTCCTATATAGTTTAAGAAGTTCCCTGAAAATCTGATGTCAACTCAGATTATTTGATCATCAAGACATCTCCATTGGGAAATGGAGAGGGTAAATGAGATGGTGAAAATGGGAGGGGGAGACAAACCACGAGAGACTGTGGATTCTGAGAAACAAACTTAGGGTTTGGGAGTGGAGAGGGGTGGGGAATTGGATAAGCCTGGTGGTGGGTATTATGGAGGGCATATATTGCATGGAGCACTGGCTGTGGTATATAAACAATGAATGCTGGAACACTGAAAAGAAATAAAATAAAATAAAATAAAATAAAATAAAATAAAATAAAATAAAATAAAATGGAAATAAGAAAAGATGTGGATTTGATTTAATCTATTATGTTGAGAACTGTGGTGCCCTGATATAATGCATTCTTAGGCATCATAAAATAAATAATGGTGAGGGGCACCTGGGTGGCTCAGTGGGTTAAAGCCTCTGCCTTCAGCTCAGGTCATGATCCCAGGGTCCTGGGATCAAGCCCCACATCAGGCTCTCTTCTCGGCAGGGAGCCTGCTTCCTCCTCTCTCTCTCTGCCTGCCTCTCTGCCTCCTTGTGATCTCTGTCTGTCAAATAAATAAATAAACATTTAATAAATAAATAAATAAATAAATAAATAAATAAATAAATAAAGGTGAGAATCTCCTTATTTCAGAGTAATCAATGGAAGGTAATTTTTTTTTAAAGATTTTATTTATTTATTTGGGGGGGAGAGTGAGAACATAGGTGGTGAAGAGGGGTGGACAGAGGCAGAGGAAGAAGCAGACTCCCCACTGAGCAGGGAGCCCAATACAGGGCTAGGTCCCAGGACCCCTCCCAGGATCCCGAGATCATGACCTGAGGCAAAGGCAGACACTTAAATGACTGAGCCATCCAAGCACCCCAATAGAAAGGCAATTTAATTTAGTAAAAATTTCTGTGTTATAAGATATGCTTTAAAAAATAAGCCCATATTTTATTAATTTGGGAATATGGATAAACATAACAATATAGCTATATTAAATAGGAAACTATTCTACCTTAGTGGTTTTAAGAAATTGGAAATTATTTTTGTTGTTCTTTAGATTAGTCACAGCTAAAGTTCAGCTCAGTTCATATTTTTTTAGCAATTTTTTCATTCATATAATAATATTTGAATTAATATGCTTTCAGGGTATTTTAATATCTAGTCTTATTTTATTTTTTTGTTAATATTTGAAATGACTTTCTTTGCATTGTTTTCAAACACATATATAAACACAATATTGAATTATGTCCTTTTTATTTTTTAAAATACTTTATTTATTTATTTGGGAGAGAGAGCACATGTGGTGAGGTGGGGGGAGCAACAGAGGGAGAGGAGATAGTAGACTCCCCACTGAGCATGGTGCTGGACTACTTCTATCCCATAGGGCTCAATCCCAGGACTCTGGGATCATGACCTGAGCCAAAGGCAGACACTTAACCAACTGAGAAACCAGGTGCCCCTTATGTCTTTTTATAGTGTGTGTTTATTATTTGATATATTTGGAACATTCAAATATGGACAAATATAGGAAGTACTATTTGTGTTTTTTATTCCTATTTTACTTTTATAATTATTTTCTAACACATATATACAAATTATGTTTAAACATAACACTCACATCTCCATACTTTATTAAGTCCTAAGTGATGTCTGATTCCTTTTATACTACTAAAAAAGGATGACAATAGTTTGAGTCATCCCCTCACCAAATCCAGGCTGTGTTCAGGAGACTCTTACCCCTGCTAGAAATGTCACTGAAATCAAGACTTCATCTCTGGGGACAGTGTCAGATCCATGATGCTTTTGGATACTTTCTCCATTGCCATCGCTGTCATCCTCATCATAACCACACTGACATCCATCCCTGTCACCACACTATGGTGATGACATTGCCACTCTGACATTACTGCCAACCCTTCTTTGCCTTGAGGGCACTGACAGTATCAGGACTGATGCTTTCTCAGAACAGATAGAAACAGATATAGCTAAAAGGAAAACAACACTGAGTTAAACTTTTCTTAGGACACACAAGACTTTTAGAGTTTTCTGCTCTATAAACAAGCAGGCTCAAAATACCATGGTCTCCTGCCTTATGTTTCATTGCCCTGTTCTCCCCTCATTGGAACAGGGCTGTAACAAGCACCTTACATTTCTGAGAGGGTGAAACTGCAGTTTGGGGAGTGATTAGTTTGGAGAATACATTAGATCTTGAGTAGAATTAGAGAAACTCTGCAGCAGGAACTTTTTTTTTCCTATTTTCAACTTGCTTCCCATTTATTTCAACTGCTTCTGTGAACATCATTTCCTTTTACTTAAGCAAGTAGTTTTTCAGCCCTCAATGAAATTAGAATCAGTTGAGCTAAGGGAGTAATAAATAAATAAATAAATAAATAAATATTTTAAAAATTAAAATTAAAAAAATAAAAAGAGGATCTAATTGTTCTCTGGATTTGTAGTTATAGAAGCATATCTAAGTATTGTTAATTATTTTTCATCTCTGCACGATGTGTGCAGTTGTAAGACAGATCTCTATACAATCATTCCTGCTAATAGCTCCAGAGAATAAACACGGAGTTTGAAAACATTTAGGTTCTTTACATACTGAGAAGATCCCTAGTGCCAGATTTTAAAGTCCCTTAACCAAGCTCAGTTTAAATAAAGTATTTTTTTAACTTTAAATAAAATATTACTAAATAGCAAATGCTTTACTGCATTGCACTTATTGTATTCACACTTTAATTTTTTGGTTTAAAGAGAATAATGTATCCTTCACTGCAAATTCCTTAAAGACAAGAATGCATCTAGTTTTCTTTGGTGTTCCACTGATGTGCAGAAAACAAATTACTAATATGAATAACCAATAAATAAATGACATTTATATCCCACACTTAATCTTATCTGAGTTTTAGATTCACATACTGATCTGCTTAGTTATTATTAAGTAGTAAACTAGATTTCCCCCGTAGAATATCTAACCCAACACTGTCTCACCTTGCCTTCATTCCTAGAAAATCTCTTCTCAATAACCATGTCCTTATTATTCAGTTGCTGAGCCAAAATGTGTCAGTCAACCTTGATCTCTCCCTCCCTCTCTCTTTCATTATCAACAACAAATTCTTTAGTAAGTTTTGCCAGCTATTTCTCCAAAATAAATCTGGAATTAATTCACTTTTTTTCTATTCCCACTGTTACCACTATAGTCATTTTTAAAGGATTTTATGTATTTATTTGACAGACAGAGAGAGAGATCAAAGCAGGCAGAGTGGTAGGGATAGAGAGACAGAGAGAAGCAGGCTCCCTGCTGAGTGGAGAGCCCAATGTAGAGCTCAATTCCAGGAGCTTGGGAACATGACCTGAGCCTAAAGCAGATGTTTAACCAACTAGATGCTTAACCAACTGAACCACCCTGGTGCCCCAGTGGTCAGTGTTTTCTTTGTATCTCACTGGACTGCTGAAATTATATCATGTGTACCCTCTCAGTTTCCATGATTTCCCCCCATGAATCAATGCACCAAATAGGAAAAGCCGCCAAAAAAAAGAAAAAAGATTTTTTACTGAAATATGATTTTCATATCATTCACCTATTTAAAGTGTTCAACTTAGTGCCTTTTAGTATACTCACAGACAGTTGAAACCACATCACAGTCAATTTTAAAAAGTTTCCATTATCTCAGAAAGAAACTGCATGCTCTTCAGTGATAACTCCTATATTCCCCCATCCCTGACTCCAGCCCTAAGCAACCTCTAATCTACTTTCTGACTGTAGATTTCCCTGATCTGGATGTTGATGGGAATTGAATAATGTAGTATGTTGTCATTTGAAATGGGTTTCCTTTACTTAGTATACTGACCTTAGGTTCATTCATACTATGTATCAGTACTTCATTCTTTTTATGGCTGAATAATATTCTGTTGTATAGATAAATTGTGTGTGTTTATACATTTGTCCATTAAGAGACATTTGGGTTGCCTTTACCTTTTGACTATTACAAATAATGCTGTTATGAATATTTATGTATACCTTTCTGTGTTGACATATATTTTCATTTATCTTGTGTATATGCCAAAGACTGAAAATATTTATCAGATCATATGGTAATATTTGAGTGTTTATCATTTGAGAAACTATCACACCATCTTCCAAAACACTTGCACCATTTATGTTTTCAAGCAGTGTATGAAATTTCTGACTTCTCAATATTCTCACCAAAACGTTTTATCTAACTTTTTGATTCTAGTCATTCTAGTGAATGTGAAATTATATTTTATTGTTGTTTTGATTTGAATTATCCTAATGACTCAAGACTTGAGCATCTTTTTATGTACTTGTAGAAAAGTTATCTTTTTAATGCCTTAATCAAAAGATGCTACTCTAGGGACACATGGGTGTCTCAGTTGGTTCAGCATCTGACTTGATTTCACCTCAGGTCAAAATTTCAGAATTGTAAGATTTAGCTCTGCCTTGGGCTCCATGCTGGGCATTGAGTCTGCTTAAGATTTTCTCTCTCTTTCCCTCTCCCTCCCCTCATGCCATGTTCTCTCTCTCCCTCTACAGAAAATAATAATAATAATAATAATAATAATAATAATAATAATAATAATAAAAGCATGTTACTCCTTCTCCCTGTCCTCACTCTATCTTCAGTGCTTAAAATACTGCCTGGCACATCAAAACAGATTAATAACTAATATTTAATTATTTAAACTATATATGATAAGTGAATAAATGACAAATATCTACATAGTATTGTAGAGTGCTTCATCAGAATAAGAACACTTAAAAGTACAGCTAATGAGGCCATTTTTTTCTTTTTTAGGTTTTTTTTTCAAGAAACAATGATAAAAGTTAGAAAACCTGAGTAGAAAATATCTAGATATTAAAAGATTGTTCCAAAAGACAAATGATAATTTAATAATTTGCTACCCAAATTTGGTCCATGGACCACACTATTAGCATCACCTTGAAATAGTTAGAAAGGACCTTAAGGTTTAAATAATACCTGGAAAAATGGGAAATAGCTGTAGTATTTAGTTCCTGATGTTTCCATCATCACCTTTAGTCCTTCTGTTAGATAGTACTGCTGCCAAATGTTAGTCCTCTATACTCAATATAGCACTGCTGTTATTGGAAGGATCAAAAGTGTTCTTTCTGCTTTTCTCACCATTAAGCATATTTAACATAAAGACTTGCTGATAATTGTCTGGAAAATGATGCATAACACAGTAATCTTTTAGAATCCACTTACCTTGGACTCATAGAAATACTCAAAACACCTTCATCATCTAACCTTGGTTAAAGATACATCCTTCTAGCCTCCTTTAATATTATATTTCAATGACAAGTGCATATTTATCCCATTAAGTGAGGTGAAACTTCTAAGTAGAGGACTGGGTAAGGGAGGTTTTCTGCCAATTTTCAGGCACTGAGTTATAAAAGCCACTAATACTTCCTTGGGTTCAGTGAGCCCACAAGTCAGAATACAAAGATTTGCCATGCCAATTTAAATATCTGGAAAATAGAGGTTTATAATTTTTTTTTCAAAAGTCATATATTTAGCAAGTAGAAAAGTCATGATTTTGAACAGTTTATCTGATTAATAGCACATTCCACTATGATGCAGTGAAACATAACTTTGTTTCTTTTTCCAGAACAAAGTTTCCTCAGAATGAACTTTATACATTGTCCTTTCCATATTTTTTTGCTATGGCCTATCCACATGAAATACCTTCTTTCTATTTCTACCGAAACAGTTAATTTTACGTGTCAGCATCGCTAAGCCACAGTATCCAGGTATTTGGTCAAACACTTGTCTAGTGTTGCTGTGAAGAAATCTTTATATGAGATTGACATTTAAATCAATAGATTTTGAGTAAAGCAAATTATCCTCTTAAATATTGTGAATAGACCTCATCCAACCAGCTGAAGGCCTTAAGAGGAAAAAGGTAGACCTCGCCAAGAAAGAGGACTGAATGACCTACCCTAGAAGATGATTGATCTCCCCAAGAATTCTACCAGTAAAGCGCTTTTCTCCTTGAGTGTATCTCTAAGCTCTTGCCCGTCCTATAGATTTTGGGTTTACTAACCCATCATGTCATCCAATTCCTTAAAATCAGTCTCTCTTCTCACTTTCCCTCCACCTTTCCTTTGTCTCTAATAATAATTTCACTTTGAAATGTCAGAAAATTCACTAGTCATCTTAGAGACTGTAAAAATTTTTGAATAAAATTATTCATTTCAGAAATTAATGATTATATCAAAAACATCAGTTTTATTTTTTGTTACTAGAATGTGGAAATGGATATATGATAATGTTAAGAGAGATGGATTTTTTCCACTATTGAGAATTTTTTGATAGGTTGTAGGATATAATTATTTCTCAAAATAAAGAGGACCTTCACATGTGTCAAATCAGAAATTTAAATTTAATATCTAATGGATATAATTATAAACTTCTGTTGTCCTCATGGTGTACTTATTCAGTTCATTATTTCCTTAAATTTCTGCAGGTCAGTATGTTCTTTTACACATCTAACAGCCCATATTTTGTAAAATAATGATTCTTTATCTTTTTTAGTGCATTTCATTTATTTTAATTTTATTTTTATTGCTCAGAATATTTGGTTTTTTAAATTACACATATGAGTAAAATCATATATTGTCTTTCTCTTACTGACTTATCACACTTAGCATACTTTCTAGTTCCATCCATGTCTTTGCAAATGCTAAGATTTCATTCTTTTTATGGCTGTGTAATATTCCATAGATTATTTACACCATATCTTTATTCATTCTTCAGTCAATGGATGTTTGGGCCGTTTCCATAATTTGGCTATAGTGGTAATGCAACTATAAACATAGGCGTGCATGTATCCCTTTGAATTAGCATTTTTTTATACTTTGGGTAAATACCTGGCAGTGCAATTGCTGGGTCATAGTTTTTTATTTGTTTGCTTGTTTAACCTTTGAGGAACCTCTATACTGTTTTCCAGATTGGCTGCACCACTTTGCATTCCCAAAAACGGTGCAAGATTGTTCTGCTTTCTCCACATCCTTGCCAACACCTGTTGTTTCTTGTGTTGTTGCTTTCAGCAATTCTGTCAGTTGTGAGGTAATATCTCATTGTAGTTTTGATTTGTATTTCCCTGATGGTCAGTGATTTGAGCACCTTTTCATATGTCCTCTTTGGAAACATGTCTATATTTTTTGAATTATTAATTGGAATATTCATTCTTTGGATGTTGAGTTTTATAAATTCTTTGTATATTTTGAATACTAATCCTTTATCAGATGCATCATTTGCAAATATCTTCTCCCATTCTGTAAATTGCCTTTAGTTTCGTTGTTTCTTTTGCTGTTCAGAAGCTTTTTATTTTGATTAAGTCCCAATATTTATTTTTGCTTTTATTTTCCTTGCTTCAAGAGCCATATCTAGAAAAATCTTGCTATGGCTGATGTCAAAGAGATTACTGACTGTGGATTTTTTTGGCTTCAGTTCTCATAATTAGGTCTTTCATCTATTTTTAATTAATTTTTGAGCATGTTATAAGAAAGTAGTCCACTTTCATTCTTTTGCATATTGTTGTCTGGTTTTCCCAACACTTTTGAAGAGGCTTTTTCCCAATAGATATTCCTTCCTGTTTAGTAAAAGATTAATTGGCCATTTAATTGTGGATTCATTTCTGGGTTTTCTATTTTGTTCCATTGATCTATGTGTCTACTTCTGTGCCGGTACCATACTGATTTGATCACTACAGCTTTGTAATATAACTTGAAGTCCAGAATTGTGATTCCTCTAGTTTTGCTCTTCTTTTTCAAGGTTGCTTTGGTTATTTGGGGTATTTTCTGGTTCCACACAAATTTTAGGATTGTTTCTTCTAGATCTCTGAAAGATGCTGGTGGATTTTGATAGGAATTGCTTTAAAAGCATAGATTGTTTTGGGTAGAATAAATATTCTAACAATATTTGTTCTTTCAATCTGTGAGCATAGAATGTGTTTAATTTCTTTGTGTCATCTTCAATTTCTTTCACCTATGTCTTATAGTTTTCAGAGTACAGGTCTTTCATTTATTCTGTTAGGTTAATTTCGGTTATGATTGTAAATGTGATTGTTTTCTTAATTTGTTTCTGCTGTTTCATTATCTGTGTATAGAAGTGCAACAGATTTCTGTTGCATTTATTTACTACTTAACTGAATTTGTTTATCACTTCTAGCAGTTTTTTTGCTGGAGTGGTTCATGTTTTCCATAAAGAATATCATGTTATCTGTAAACAGTGAAAGTTTTGCTTTTTCCTTCCTGATTTGGGTACTTTTATTTCTTTTGGTTGTTTGATTGGTAAAGCTAGGATCTCCAATGCTGTGTTAAATAACAATAGTGAGAGTAGATATTCTTGTCTTGTTCCTGACTGTAGATAAAAATATCTCAGCTTTTTCCAATTGAGAATGATATTAGCCATGAATTTCATATGTTGCCTTTATGATGTTGAGGTATTTTCCCTCTAAACCTACTTTGTTGAAGATTTTTATCATGATTGGTTCTGTGTTTTATCAATTTTTTTTAATGCATCTACTGAAATGGCCATATGGTTCTCATCTTTTCTTTTTTTCTAATTTTTAATTTTTTTTTATCCTTCCTTTTATTGGTTTGGTGTATCATGTTGATTGATTTGTGAATACTGAACCAGTCTTCCAGCTCAGGAATAAATCCCACATGATCATTGTGAAAGACATATTTTTAAGGATTTATTTATTTATCTGTTGGAGAAAGAGCACAAGCAAGAGTAGTATCAAGCAGAGGGTAAAGCTGGCTCACTGCTGAGGAAGGACCCCAATATGGGACTTGATCTCAAAACCCCAGGATCATGACCTGAGCCAAATGCAGATGCTTCACTGACTGAGCCACCCAGGCATCCTGGTGAACAATTTTTAAATACATTATTGGATTCAATAAGATAGCATTTTATTGAGAATTTTTAAAACTTTTTTTTTTTTTTTTGAGAATGAGAGAGAAAGCACACAAACAGGGAAGGGATAGAAGGAGAGGAAGAAGCAGACTCCCCACTGAATAGGGAGCCTAATGGGGGGTTTGATCCTAGGATTCTAGGATCATCACCTGAGCTGAAGGTAGGTGTTTAAAAGGTTGAGCCACTCAGATGTCCCTTATTGAGCATTTTTAAAATATTTATTTAATTACCTGAGAGAGTGAGTGGGAGAAAGAACATAAGTGGGGGGAGAGGCAGAGGGAGAGGGAGAGAGAGAAGCTCAAGCAGACTCCCTGCTGAGCACAAACACTGATGTGGGACTCAATCCCACAAACCTGAGATCGTGACATGAGCCAAAACCAAGAGTGAACCAACTGAACCACACAAGTGCCCCTATTAAGAATTTTTGCATCTATGTTCTTCAGGGCTTTTAGGGGAATATTTATCTGGTTTTGGTATCAGAGTAATGCTAGCCTCATAAATGAATTTGAAAGTTTCTCTTCCTTTTCTACTTTATTATTTATTTTGGGGTGGGGATATTTGGGGAAACATACCTATTAACTATTCTTTAAATGTTTGGTAGAATTCACCTGTGAAGTCATCTGGCCCTGTACTTTTGTTTATTGGGCTAATATACTAATATAATATACTTTGCTTTTGATAAGCAATTAAATCTTTGATGATTTTTGGTCTGCTCTAGTTTTCTATTTCTTCCTGTTTCAGTTTTTATAGGTTATATACTTCTAAGAATTTATACAATTTTCTAGCTTATCCAATTTGTTGGCATATAATTTTTCATAATATTCTCTTATGATCATTTGTATTTTTATGGTGTTGGTTGTTATTTCTCTTCTCTCATTTGTGATTTTATTTATTTGGGTTCTTTCTCTTTACCTTTTGATAATTCTGGCTAGGTCTTCATCAATTTGATCAATTTTTTCAACAAACCAGCTCCTCATTTTATTGATTTGTTCTAGTGGTTTTCTTTAGTGCATTTTAAAGGAATTTAATTGTATTGGCTTCCATTCCCATTTTGTTGATGAACTTAGAAAAATATACTTCCCTTTTCCTCCTCCTCCTCCTCCTCCTCTCCTCCTCCTCCTCCTCCTCCTCCTCCTCCTCCTCCTCTTCCTCCTCCTCCTCCTCCTCCTCCTCCTCCTCCTCCTTCTTCTTCTTCTTCTTCTTCTTCTCCTTCTTCTTCTCCTTCTTCTTCTCCTTCTTCTTCTTTTGATCCCATGCCTGATCTTTTCCTGCTGCTTCTGGATCTAATTAGTTCTGAATTAGTTCCAAATTAGTTCTTTCACTTAACAGAATGGAATAGGTGCCAGATTGGTCATTTACACAGCAGACTAATTTTCAGTGGTGGTGGGGGGGAAGGAGAAGAATTGATTCAACACAAATGGAAAGAAAAAGGAACAATCCATTATTGTCTATCTGTCTATTAAGAGAATATATTTCTGCAGTAGGGATTCAGAAGCTGTTAAAGTCAAGCTAACATCTTAAGCACTAGCTACATGTCAATATTAATACCTAATAATACTTCGTATTCCTTTAACACTTACTACTTGTCAGACACTGTGCCCAGCGTCTTAAATAGTTTTGTGTTCCTTTAATCTCTAAAACAACCTTCTGAAGTAAGATTTTATTATTATTATTATTATTATTATTATTAATCACCATTTTTCACACCATGATACTGAATTTTACAGAGTTTAAATAATTTGCCCAGGGTCAGCAAGATGGCTGAATAGACAGCTTTCACCCTCTCCTCACACAGATCATTTCCCTTTATGACAAATTTGGAAACTAATTGGGAGGGTACTGCACCCCTAGGAAGTGTGAAGTCAGCCACATTGAAACAAGTGAAACAAGTGAAAACACTTTCTTACCAAAATCTCCACATCTGGTACAGTGTCATGTGATCAGGAGAGAACCCCTCAGTTCCCAAATGCTCCCTGAGTAGTTAAGGAGTTGGGTTCACATCTAAGTCTTCAAATTTCTAGGTGTTACCAGAGGGATTGGTTTCTACCCCATCTGTTTCAGAGAGCTGATCAACACTTGCAACCAAGTACCCTGGAGACTACAAAGAACAAAGCATGCAAGCACTCACCACAGCTTCCACACTTCCCCTGCCACCCTCCTACCCACCCACACATTACCTGCAGAAAGAGCTGGATTTTTGTTATTACATGAGAATAACCAGCACGACTGATAACAAAATCTAACAGATAAAATTGTCCTGTGACAGGTCTAGTAAATACAATGGGTAGAAATAGTTTAACATTTGATTATTTATTTGGCTTCTCTGAAAAAAATGTAAGAAGCCTTCTACTATTTTGTTTAATTAGTTAAAAAAAAAAACTGTGAGGTCTTTAAACGTTAATTTATGACTCCACAGACATATTCCTGACAATTCTCAGCTAATTTTATTTGTTCATTAGAAACACTGAGGCGTAATTCTGAGAAAACCCATGCATCTAAGTTGCTAACGCCTGTTTGTGTCATTAGAAATAAGTTTTTTTTATACTTTTAACTTTGTAATTAAATCTTCATTAATTACCTCCTTTGGGAAACAAATAGTGGTGACAATTAATGAATAGATTTTTATGGTTATTTTCATATGTTATTTGGATTAGATCAAGAAAGACATGTCTAGATAAATTAGAATATTAGAATGAATATATATATATGGCACCTGGGTGGCTCAGTTAAGTGTCTGTCTCTGCCTCAGGTCATGATCCCAGGGTACTGGGATCAAGCCCAGCATCAGGCTTCCTGTTCAGCTGGGAAACTGCTTCTCTCACTGCCTCTCTCCCTTGCTCAAGTGCTCTCTCTCTCTCTCTTTGCCTGAAATAAATAAAATGTTTTTTTTAAAAGAACATAATAATATACAGCATGAATATATAATATGCACATTATACATTATACATGCAACTAGACATAATTTGGAATTTACATTACCTCTCAGAAATCAAAGTATAATTCTGCAATCAGGAAGAGGGGCAAGATGGCAGAGAATTAGGAGACTCTGTTTCAACTGGTCCCCTAAAGTAAGCTAATTATCTACCAGAACACTCTGAACACCCAAGAAATCAGCCTGAGATGTAGGATTATACACTTCTGGATCTCTATGGGGGCAGAAAACATCAGTGGAGAGGTAAAGTGGAGTGGGAACACTTGGACTGATATTGGAGGATAAACAGAAGGGGGAGGGAGCCACCAGAAGTGACACAATGGAAAGTAATACCCAATACAAAAGTGTGCTGTGATTGGGGACCAACATTAACTTGGAGCCTGGTTAAAAACATTCAAAAAGAGCAAAAGATCTTAAGGGGCAACTGGTGGAATGAGGTAGTCATGGACACAGGCCTAAGCCCATGGACTCAGTGGACAGCCACTGCCAACAACCACCCAAGCCAGAGAGAGTGTGGCAGAGCCTCCAGTTCCTGGTCCCTGAGGCCCTGGGGTTGCACAGCTTGCACCACCGCTCATCTGGATGCACTTCTGCCCAATACCCACACCCCCCTGATGAGGGAGTATGATTTGGGTGACAGCCTGCACTCTCTAGAACTACAGACTTTTGTGCTCTGCAAGCACTGCACAACTGGGGTCTAACCCATTCCATGACTGCGCTTGAGAGAGGTCCATGTGGACGCTAGCCTGTGACCTCTAAGATCTGCTGAGGGTCTGGATACTCCCAGCATGGGCCTGAAGGAACTCAGTACCATCTCTGGTCATAATCCCTCAGCGGTGACCTGTGTAATGCTGAGGTATGGACCCCAGACAGGAGTACTGGCAAAGGCAGCCACTGGAAGGAGGCTCCCTGGAGCATGCAATACATGCCCTCCTTAATACACATCACCGGCTTCACCCAACTCCCTTCCCCACTCCCCTCCAAAACCCTCAGTTTGTTTCTCAGAGTTCACAGTCTCTCATGGTTTGTCTATTCTCTGATTCCCCCAACTCACTTCTACTCTCCATTTCCCAATGTCCTCCATGTTATTCCTTATGCTCCACAAATAAGTGAAACCATATTACAATTGACTCTCTCTGCCTGATTTATTTCACTAAGCACTCTCTTCCAGTCCCATCCACATTGATACAAAGTTGGGTATTCATCCTTTCGGAGGGGGGCATAATACTCTATTGTATATATGGACACATCTTCTTTATCCATTCGTCTGTTAAAGGGCATCATGGCTCTTTCCATAATTTGGCAATTGTGGCCATTGCTACTATGAACATTGGGGTACAGATGGTCCTTCTTTCCACTACATCAGTATCTTTGGGGTAAATACCCAGTAGTGCAATTGCAGGGTCATAAGGTGTCTCTATTTTTAATTTCTTAAGGAATCTCCACAGTTTTTCAATGTGACTGCGCCAACTTGCATTCCCACCAACAGTGTAAGAGGGTTCTCCTTTCTCTATATCCTCTCCAAAACTTGTTGTTTACAGTCTTCTTAATTTCTTAACTGGTGTAAGATTGCATGCCAACGTGGTTTTAATTTGAATCTCCTTGATGACTAGTGATGATGAATATTTTTTTCACGTGTCTGTTTGCCATTTGTATGTCTTCTTTGGAGAAGTGTTTGATCATGTCTTCTGCCCATTTTTTGACATGATTATCTGATTTGTGTGTGTTGAGTTTGAGGAGTTCTTTAGAGATCTTAGATATCAGCCCTTTACTGTGGTGTCATTTGTAAATATCTTCTCCCATGCTATGGTTTGCCTCTTTGTTTTGTTGAATGTTTCCTTCACAGTGCAGAAGTTTTTGATCTTGATGAAGTCCCAAAAGTTCATTTTTGCTTTTGTTTATTTTGCCTTTGGAGACCGGTCTTGAAAGTAGTTGCTGTGGCCAATATTGAAGAGGTTTCTGCTTATGGTCTCCTCTAAGATTTTGATAGATTCCTGCCTCATGTTGAGGTCTTTTATCCATTTTGAGTTTATCTTTGTGTATGATCTAAGAGAATGGTCAAGTTTCATTCTTCTATACACAGTTATCTAATTTTCCCAGCACCATTTAATGAGGATACTGTCTTTTTTCCACTGTATATTTTTTTCCTGCTTTGTCAGAGATTACTTGACTATAGTGTTGAGGGTCCATATCTAGGCTCTCTAATCTGTTCCATTGGTCTATGTGTCTGTTTTTGCACCAGTACCATGCTGTCTTGGTGATCACAGTTTATAGTAAAGCTTAAAATCAGGCACGTGATGCTCCTAGTTTTGTGTTTCTTTTTCAACATTTCCATAGTAATTTGTGGTCTCTTCTGATTCCATACTAATTTTAAGATTGTTTCTTCCAGCTCTTTGAAAAATGCCAGTGGAATGTTATTGGGATGGCATTGAAAGTATTGATGGCTCTTGGCAGTACAGACATTTTAACAATGTTTATTCCTCCAATCCATGAGCAAGGAATGCTTTTCCATCTTTTTGTGTCTTCTTCAATTTCTTTCATGAGTGTTCCGTAGTTCCTTGAGTACAGATCTTTTACCTCTTTGGTTAGGTTTATTCTCAGGTAACTAATCGTTCTTGGTGCTATAGTAAATGGAATTGATTCTCTAATTTCCCTTTTTATATTTTCATTGATTGTCTATAAGAAAGCAACAAATTTCTGTACAATGATTTTGTATCCTGCCACATTACTGAAATGCTGTATGAGTTCTAGTAGTTTGGGGGTGGAGTTTTTGGGTTTTCCATAGAAAGCATCATGTCATCTGTGAAGAGAGAGAGTTTGACTTCTTCTTTGCCAGTTTGAATACCTTTTCTTTCTTTGTGTTGTCTGATTGCTGTTGCTAGGACTTCTAGTACTATGTTGAACAAGAGTGGCGAGAGTGGGCTTCCTTGTTGTGTTCCTGATCTCAAAGGGAAGTCTATCAGCTTTTTCCCATTGAGGATGATGCTCACTGTGGGTTTTCCATAGATAGATTTTATGAAGTTGAGGAATGTTCCCTCTATCCCTTTACTTTGAAGTATTTTAATCAGGAACAGATGTTGTGTCTTGTCAAATGCCTTTTCTGCATTAATTGAGAGGACCATGTGATTCTTCTCTCTTCTGTTATTGATTTGTTCTACACATTGATTGATTTGCAAATGGTGAACCACCCTTGCACCCCAGGGATAAACCCCACCTTGTCATGATGGATAATCTTTTTAATGTACTCTTGGATCCTATTAACTAGTATCTTGTTGAGAATCTTGGCATCCCTATTCATGAGGGATATTGCACTGAAATTCTCCTTTTGGATGGGGTCTTTGTCAGTTTTGAGGATCATAGAAAGAGTCTGGAAGTTCCCCTTCTGTTTGTATTTTTTGAAACAGCTTCAGAAGAATAGGTATTATTTCTTTGAATGTTTGGTAGAATTCTCCAGGGAATCCATCAGGTCCTAAGCTCTTGTTTTTGGGAGGTTTTTTATCACTGCTTTAATCTTGTTACTAAATATTGGTCTATCCACGTTGTCAATGTCTTCCTGATTCAGTTTTAGAAGTTTTTAGGTTTCCAAGAATGGATCCATTTTGTCTGTGTTGCTTAACTTATTGACATATAGCTGTTGATAATAATTTCTGATGATTGTTTCTATTTCCTTGGTGTTAGTCCTGATTTCTCCCTTTTCATTCATATTTTTATTACTTTGGGTCCTCTCTCTTTTCTTTTGGATTAGTTTGGCTGGTAGTTTATCAGTCTTATTGATTAATTTAATAAACCAGCTTCTAGTTTTGTTGATGTGTTCTACTATATCTCTAGTTTCTATCTCATTGATGTCTACTCTAATCTTATTTCCCTTTTTGTGTATGGGGTTCACTTTTTTGTTGTTGATTCTCCAGCTCCTTAAAGTGTAAAGAGAGCTGGTGTATTCTGGATTTTTTATTTTTTTAATTATTTATTTATTTATTTATTTATTTTTTATTTTTTTTTTAGGGAGGCTTGGATGGTTATGTATTTCCCCCTTAAGACCTCCTTTACCATATCCCATAGGTTTTGGATTGAAGAGTCTTCATTCTCATTGGTTTCAATGAACTGTTTAAGTTCTTCCTTGATTTCCTGGTAGGTTCAAACTTTCTTAAGCAGGGTGGCCTTTAGCTTAAAGTGGTTGAATTCCTTCCAAACTTTCTCTTGTGGTTGAGTTCCAGTTTCAAAGCAGTGTGGTCTGAGAATATGCAGGGAATCATCTCAGTCTTTTGCCATCAGTTGAGCCCTGATTTGTCACCCAGTATGTGGTCTATTCTGGAGAAAGTTCTATGTGTACTCAAGAAGAATGAGTATTCTGTTGTTTTAGGGTGGAATGTTCTGTATATATCTATGAGGTCCATCTGGTCCTATGTGTCATTCAATGTTCTTGTTTCTTTAGTGATTTTCTGTTTAATGATCTGTCTATTACTGAGAGGCATGTTAAGATTCCCTACTACTGATGTATTCATATCAATGTGAGTCTTTATATTGATTAACAATTGTCTTATGTAGTTGGATGCTCCCATATGAGGACACAAATATTGACAATATTTTAAGAATATTGTAGTGTCCTTTATCTCTGAATATAGTCTTTAGTTTAAATCTAATTTATCTGATATGAGATCACTACCCCAGCTTTCTTTTGAGCTGTCCGATTTTCCCAGCACCATTTATTGAAGAGACTGCCTTTTTTTTCCACTGAATATTTTTTCCTGCTTTGTCAAAGATTATTTGACCATAGAGTTGAGGGTCCATATCTGGGCTCTCTAATCTGTTCTACTGGACTATGTGTCTGTTTTTATGCCAGTACCATGCTGTCTTGGTGATCACAGCTTTGTAGTAAAGCTTGAAATCAGGTAACCTGATGCCCTCAGTTTTGTTTTTCTTTTTCAACATTTTCTTATCAATTAAGGGTCTCTTCTGGTTCCATACAAATTTTAGAATTGTTTGTTCCAACTCTTTGAAAAATACTGGTGGAATTTTGATTAGGATCGCATTGAAAGTATAGATTGCTCTAGGCAGTATAGACAATTTAAGAATGTTTATTCTTCCTATCCAAGAGCATGGAATGGTCTTCCATCTTTTTGTGTCTTCTTCGATTTCTTTCATGAGTGTTCTGTACTTCCTCTAGTACAGATCCTTTACCTCTTTGGTTAGGTTTATTCCCATGTATCTTATGGTTCTTGGTGCTATAGTAAATGTAATCAATTCTCTAATTTCCCTTTCTGTATTTCCATTGTTAGTGTATAAAAAAGCAACTGATTTCTGTACATTGACTTTGCATCCTAACATTACTGAAATGCTGTATGAGTTCTAGTAGTTTGCGGGTGGAGTCTTTTGGGTTTTCCATAGAAAGCATCATGTCATCTGTGAAGAGAGAGAGTTTGACTTCTTCCTTGCCAATTTGGATAATTTTTATTTCTCTTTGTTGTCTGATTGCTGTTGCTAGGACTTCTAATACTATGTTGAACAAGAGTAGTGAGAGTGGGCATCCTTGTCATGGTCCTGATTTCAAAAGGAAGGCTGTGAGCTTTTTCCCATTGAGGATAATATTTGCTGTGGGTTTTTCATAGATAGATTTTATGAAGTTCAGGAATGTTCCCTCTATCCCTATAATTTGAAGTGTTTTAATCAGGAACAGATGCTGGATTTTGTCAAATGTTTTTACTGCATCAATTGAGAGGACCATGTGGTTCTTCTCTCTTCTCTTATTGATTTGTTCTATCACATTGATTGATTTGCAAATGTTGAACCATCCTTGTAACCCAGGGATGAATCCCACCTGGTCATGGTGGATAATCTTTTTAATTTGCTTTTGGATCCTATTTGCTAAGATCTTGTTGAGAATCTTAGAATCCATATTCATCAGTGATATTGGTCTGAAATTGTCCTTTTTCATGTGGTCTTTGCCTGGTTTGGGGATCAGAGTAATGCTGGCTTAAAAAAAGAGTCTGAAGTTTTCCTCTGCTACAATTTTTTGAAATAGCTTCAGGAGAATAGGGGTTATTTCTTCTTTGAAAGTTTGGTAGAATTCCCCCAGGGAATCTGTCAGGTCCTGGGCTCTTGTTTTTTGGGAGGTTTTTAATCACTGCCTTAATCTCGTTACTAGATATGGGTCTATTCAGGTTGTCAATTTCTTCTTGGTTCAATTTTGAGAGTTTACAGATTTCCAGGAATGCATCCACTTCATTTAGGTATCTTAACATATTGGAACATAACTGTTGATAATAATTTCTGATGATTGTTTCTATTTCCTTGGTGTTATTTGTGATCTCTCCCTTTTCATTCATAATTTTATGAATTTGGGCTTTCTCTCTTTTCCTTTGAATTAGTGTGGCCAATGGTTTATCGATCTTATTGATTCTTTCAAAAAGCCAGCTTCTAGTTTCATTGATACATTCTACTGTATCTCTGGTTTCTACCTCATTGATCTCTGCTCTAATCTTGATTATTTCCCTTCTTATGTGTGGAGTTGGTTTGATTTGTTGTTGATTCTCCAGTTCTTTAAGGTGTAGAGACAGCTGGTATATTCTGGATTTTTCAATTTTTTGGAGGGAGGCTTGGATGGCTATGTATTTCCCCCTTAGGACTGCCTTTGCTGCATCCCATAGATTTTGGACTGAAGTGTCTTCATTCTTATTGGTTTCCATGAATTGTTTAAGTTCTTCTTTGATCTCCTGTTTGATCCAAGCATTCTTAAGCAAGGTGGTCTTTAGCTTAGAGGTGTTTGAGTTCCTTCCAAACTTTTTCTTGTGACTGAGCTCCAGTTTCAAAGCATTGTGATCTGAGAATATGCAGGGAATAATCTCAGTCTTTTGGTATCAGTTGAGTCCTGATTTGTGACCCAGTATGTGGTCTATTCTGGAGAAGGTTTTATGTGCACTTGAGAAGAACTAGTATTCTGTTGTTTTAGGGTGGAATGTTCTGTATACATCTATGAGGTCCATCTAGTCCAATGTGTCATTCAATGCTCTTGTTTCTTTAGTGATTTTCTGCTTGGATGATCTGTCTATTTCTGAGAGAGGCGTGTTAAGATCCCCTACTATTAATGTATTCATATCAATATGACTCTTTATCTTGATTAACAGTTTCCTTATGTAATTGGCTGCTCTCATATTAGGGGCATAGATATTTACAATTGTTAGATCATCTTGGTGGATAGTCCCTTTAAGAATGATGTAGTGTCCTTCTGTATCTCTGACTACAGTCTTTAGTTTAAAATCTAATTTATCTGATATGAGAATCACTACCCCAGCCTTCTTTTGAGGCCCATTGGCATGAAAGATGCTTCCCCATCCCTTCACTTTCAGTCTGGGTGTATCTTTAGGTTCAAAATGGGTCTCTTGTAGACAACATATGGATGGGTCCTGTCGTTTTATCCAATCCGCCACCCTGTGCTGTTGTTAGGTGCATTTAGGCCATTCACATTGAGAGTGATTATTGATAGATACATTTTCATTGACATCGTGTTACCTTTGAAATATTTCTTTCTGTAGATTGTCTCTATATTTCTGTTCAATGCTTTTCTTAGGATTTTTCCTCTTTTATAGAACCCCCCCCCCCTTAATATTTCTTGCAGTGTCGGCTTGGTGGTTGCATAGTCTTTTAACCTTGCCGGTCTTGGAAACTCTTTATCTCTCCATCCATTTTGAATGTCAGTTTTCCTGGATAAAGTATTCTTGTCTGCATGTTCTTCTCATTTAGTACCCTGAATACATCTTGCCAGCCCTTTCTGCCTTGCCAGGTCTCTGTGGATAGATCTGTCATTATTCTGATGGGCTTTCCTATGTAAGTAAGGAGCCTATTTGTCATAGAGGCTTTCAAGAGATTGTATCTACAATTACAATTCCTCAATTTTACTATGAGGTGCCTTTTTTTTTTTTTTTTTTTTTGGAATCTATAATCTCGGGTGGAGATTGTTTGGCCTCTAGTACATGAACGCTGGTTCCATTCATGAGATTGGGAAAATTTTCCAGAAGAACTTGTTCCACTATATCTTCTAGACTTCTTTCTTTCTCCTCCCCTTCAGGGATTCCAATAATCCTGACGTTGGAGTGTTTCATGGCATCATTTATTTCCCTGATTCTGTTTTCATGTCTTCTAAGCTGTTTGTTCCAGGCTTCCTCCTGATCCTTTCTCTCTATCTGTTTGTCCTCCTGATCACTAATTCTATCTTCTGTCTCAGTTACCCTAGCTTTTAGAGAATTTAGATTAGATTGGAACTCATTAAGAGCATTGCGAACCTCATCCCTGATAGCTTTGAGCTCTGCCCTAACATTGTGAACTTCATCTCTGGTGGCTTTCAGTTCTGCCCTAATCAATTCTATTTGGTCATCCATGGCTTTCTCCAACCTAGGTATTGCCTGGATAATTGTTAGCCTGAATTCTCTTTCTGACATATTGTCTATGTTGATAGTCATTATCTCTGTTGCAGAAGGCCCACCCTCTCTATTTTTCTTCTGTTGGGTATTCCTCCTCCTAGTCATTTTGGTGAGAGATGACTGAATGGATGTAGCTGGATGTATCAACCGTTGTGCAGTCAAGGTCCACGCTGGAATGCTTCTGAGCAATCAGGATTACCCACCCAAATGAGAGAAAAGAGAAAAAAAAAAAAGAAAAAAGAGAGAGAGAGGGAGACAGGAAAAAAAGGGAAGATAAAAAAGAAGTTTCAGCCCAAATGGGCTCCAAGGTAAGATTGATGAAGTATACAAACAAAAACAAACAAAAATACTGATAAAAGTATATGACAAGAGAAAGAAAATATATATTATATATATACATAAGCAAATAAAGGAAGTACCTCCTCATAAAGAACCCCATGTTTAAGATTTATATACTATCAGGACAAACACAAAAACACAGAAACACTGGAGGAAGAAAAAGATGGGAGAGTGGTTATAAATTCTCAGTGTGGGCAAGGAAGGTTCTTTTGATTCTTCCTGGATGTATCTTGATATCTTTGTTAAAGTACTCAACTTTCCTAAGATAAAGGGGGATTAAAAATTGGTTTACCAATAGGGGTGGCATTGATTGGGGAAAAGGGATTACTTTGAAGTTTACTCTATATGAATATTAGAAAATAAAAATAAAAAAGGAATAAACTAGACTAAACTAAACTAAAATTTAGAAAAAAATTAAAAATTTAAAAAATAGAAATGCAAAAGTAAAACATAAGTGTATGTATCAAAAAGTTCAGGTTAGAAGGTTATTATGGAATTTGATGTACTGGACATCTCACTGTGAGGGTAAATTAATGTTAAAAAATTATCCATATAAAATAAAATGAACTAGAATAGTGGGAATGAGTTAAAAATAAAAGTTGTCCTATGAATTAGTGGTGGTTGTTCTCTTGTAGTCTTTTTTTTTTTTTTTCTTCCCTGGTTGGTTTTCTGGGGGAGGGGCCTGCCACGTGGGTTTTTAGTCAATGATCTTCTCTGAGTTAAGTCCTCCCGCCCCCCTCAAGGGGTTGGGCTCTGAAGAAACTGTTTTTTTTCAGGCTTTTGTTCTCTGGAGGTTTTTATGTTTGTTCACTTTTTTTTTTTTCTCTCGCCTTGACTGCTTTTGATGGTTTTTGTAGGTTTAGAGGAAAGCAAACTGCTCCCTGACCCCCTTCTCAGAGAGAAGCCTCAGTCTGACCCCCTGTGGGTGTTGCAGAGTCCATATAAATTCCCCCTTGGCCGCTGGCAGAGCAGGTTCTGAGTCGCAGTCCCTGGGGATGCAGGATCTTCTGCTTGTACCCAAAACCACGGCAGCAGCGGCTGTCTGTGCGATTCCAGGCTGCCAGAGAGTTTCCAAGCAGCGACCGTCCGCTGAGATTTTCCTGCTGGCCTGGGCTGGGAGTGCCTGGTCTTTCTGGGTCTAAGAGCGCAGGGCTCGTGTGCACCTCTCTCAGGGGAGGCCATGGGTCACACACGTCTCAGGCTCTGAGAGCAGGGTGTGGGTCCGAGAGCACCAGGCTGGGCCTTTGCGCCCCTCTATCAGGGAGGGTTTGGGGCGCAACCGTGTCTCAAGCTCTGAAACAATGGTGCGGGTTTAAGAGCGCCGGGCTGGGCCTTCGTGCACCTCTCTTAGGGGAGGATGAGGAGCGCTCATGTCTCAGGCTCTGTAGCACAGCTTGGTGTTCTGCCAGCTGGCGAGGCTCCCAGCCCCTCACAGGAGCCGGACCCCATGTGTTCTCAGGCCTGCTGGTGGCTCAGGGACCAAGGCCTGGTTTCTCCTCTGGACTCTCTCTGGCTCAGCGCCAGGGAAGGCTGTCCTGGGTCCGGGGGCTTAAGCCCCTGTCCCTAACCGCCCCAATTCCCACAATTCCCCCCACCCCGCCGCAATCCTTTGCTCTTCCTGAATGCTTTCAACCAGTCTCCAAGTTAATGCTGGTCCCCAGATGCAGGGCACTCTCGTATTAGGGGTATTACTTTCCAATTGGTGACCTCTGGTGGCTCCTTCCCCCTTTTGTTTATCTTCCAATACCAGTTCCACATTCCCACTCTGCTTTACCTGCCCACTGGCATCTTCTGCCCCGTAGAGATCCAGACATGTATAATTCTGATCTCAGGCTGATTTCATGGGTGATCGGAGTTCTTTGGTAGGTAATCAGCTCACTTTAGGGTACAGGTTGAAACAGCGCCTCCTCCTACTTCCCCGCCATCTTATCTCTTCTATAACCAGCTTTGACAAGTTGAAGACATTGACTTTCTTCCATAGGTAGCTGGAATTTTAAAAGACATTGTTTTGGAATCTGTAAATCACTTTGGATAATGTTACTATTGTGATAGTAATTTTACATATCAACCTAACTAAATCATGGGATGCCTAAATATCTGGTTAAACATTATATCTGAGTATTTGAGGGTATTTCTGGAAGATATTAGCATTTTAATTGGTAGACTGAGTATAAGAAATTGCACTCCCCAATGTAGGCATGCATCATCCAGTCCACTGAGGGTCTGAATAGAACAAAAACGTAGAGAAAGGGAGGATTGTATATTTCACTCTATTTGACTGGTTGAGTTTGGGCATAATCTTATGTCCTTAGAATTCTTGAATCTCAGACCTTATAAGTTAGACAGGAGTCTATCTCACTGGCTTTCTACCTCTCAAACATTCAGACCACACCTTTGGCCTTCCTGGATCTCCAGCTTGTGGTGAGCAGATTATGAGACCTCTCAGCCTCCATAGTTGGGTAAACTAATACCTTAAAATAAATCTCTTTATAATAAAATATATATTATAATTATATATAGATATAAATATAGATGATAGATAGATAGATATAAAGGGATTTTATAATCTCCTATTTGTTCTGTTCTTTGAGAACTTGACTGATCCAGCCATCTTAAGAATGTCAAATCTTCCAATCCATGAACATGTGATTTTTTTCCATGTTTTAGTCTTTTTTTTTTAAAGATTTTATTTATTTATTTGACAGAGAGAAATCACAAGTAGGCAGAGAGGCAGGCAGAGAGAGAGGAGGAAGCAGGCTCCCCGCTGAGCAGAAAGCCCGATGTGGGGCTCGAACCCAGGACCTGGGATCATGACCTGAGCCGAAGGCAGCGGCTTAACCCACTGAGCCACCCAGGCGCCCCCAATGTTTTAGTCTTTAATTTCTTTCAACAATGCTTTGTTGTTTTTAGTATAGAAATCTTGTACTTTTGTTAAATGTATCCTAGATATTTAAATTTTTGGTACATTGTAGGTAGAATTGTTTTCTTTATCATTTTTTTTCAGTTGTTCATTTGAAGTATATGGAAATGAAATTTATGTATAATTTATCTTGGATCATGCCTCCTTGCTGATCCTGCCTTTATTAGTTCTAATAATTGTTTAATGTATACTTGAGGATTTTCTATATATAAAATCATGTTATCAACAAATAGAGATAATTTTGCTTTTCTTTTCCCATATGGATACCTTTTATTTCTTCTTTCTTATCTAACATATCTAGCTAGGGCCTGGAAGAAAATGAACTTATAAAGTGTTCATGTATCTGATAGCATAAAGATGGGACTGGGGAACACAATATTCATTATAAGTACCACAGTACAAACCACAGTCAATTATTATTAGACCTATAGTAAACTTCATTGTAATATCCCACTATCCTTTCCCTCACATGTCAAATCATCTGGAACATGGCAAGGTGATTTTATGGAGCCATAATTTGATCATGTCATGTAAAAAAAAAATGGCCTCCTAATGTAAAAATGTGAATGTGTGCTATACGTAAAGAATGGTTTAGCTTGATAGTAATTTTGAGATCATGTGGGTAAAAACAAATAATAAAAAAAATTATAACATTATAACAATAATGTTAAGCATAGAAGCTTGTATATATTAACTAGGTACCAATGAAAATGTGCTGCAACTTCAATGACTTTCTCCTCACAACTTGACAAGGTAAGTACTATTTATCATTATGCTTATTTATAGATGAGGAAAATAAGCATGAAGAAGTTAACATCCTATGTCACAAAATTCGAATTCAGATTTGTCTAATATAAACCTCCCAAAAAAAGGTCCCATGTGATAATAATAACACCAATTGCAATGGACAGTTGAAGTTGAAGTTTACAATTATTTCATTTGATTCTCAAATATTGTGAAATAATGTATAACAAAGGCTCAGAAATTCTAAGTGATGTGACAAATGTCTATAAAAAATACTAAATAGTTTAAGACAAATGTTGCTTTTCAATCAATAAACACAATGTTTTTAGATTTTAATTTTGTTATTCCATAACTTATGAAAACTTTTAACTGTAAATCAGTATTTTCTTTTCCCAGGCCAAGTCAGTGGTATGTAAAATTGATCTTTGAAAGCATAGTGTGATTTATTATTTATGAGGGCAGTATATGGCTTTGAGGCTAAGAGCACAGGCTTCGTTTTCAAAAAGTCTGAATAACAACCTTAAATAAATATTCCAATCTCTCCTCCTTAATATGTAAAATGATGTAAAATGGTTATAAAACCTGTTAGTGATGTTGTGGGAGATTCAAAGAGATAATATATGCTAAAATTTGGCATAGTTCCTTGACACATTACATAGTTTGATTGGATGATAAGTTTTAATAATGATTGAAATAATAAGGTAAGGTGGGATGATAATAAAGTAGGATTGCTATTTGTATTACTCATTTAATAAACACATATTAAGTGCTTCTTTTTTTCTGGCAATTCTGGCCAAGCTGGGAAGATAAAATGAAAAATTCCATTTACTATTTGCAGAGTTCCAAGTAACCAAACAGAATGCAAAAATATTAATAATTGTATTACATAATGATCGGTGTTATTAATTAATTTATAAACAAGAGCATGACTAATTATGAAGGAGATAAGGATGGTTTTTATGGATGTGATGGCATTTAAGATGGGTCCAAGCTATCAGAGTTTATTATGTTTTATGTGAGAAAGAATAGATTCTAGGATGAATAATATTGACAAAATGTCATATATAATAAGGATATTATTTTAGAACAGCTAGAGTGACAGAGTTGAAATAGGAATTATAAGAATAAATGTAGAACCAGACCATTAGTGCCCTTAAATACCTTTCCTAGGAGCCTGAAGTTTAGCTGTGGGCAAAGTGGAAATACCAAAAGTCATGAAGCAAAGAAATGATTTTTCATAAAGATAAATCTTGTGGAATGTGAATGGGTCAAAGTTAGGAGGTACTTGTGAAAGGAAAAGCTAGTTAAAAGCTATCTAAACAGTACAGGAAATAGATGATGATAATAGGAATTATGATATTAATAATGAATTTGTAAAGAGATAATGAATTTAATAAGATATTTAGGATTAATTTATAATATGATTTAATGTCATATTGGGTTTGAAGACTGATCATGGTGAATATGTGACTGACATCACGTTTTCTTGTTCAGGAAGCTAAATGAATGATGATAACATTTAATCCTATTTTAACACGTATTTATTGGAAGCCAACAGATTAATGAATTTGTTTGAACTATGTTGATTTTCATATACTTATGGGATAATCACTAAAGTTACCTAGTGAATATTTGGAAATACAGTAGTAAAACTTAGGAGAAACATTGGAGTTGGAAATACAGATTGATGGCTGTTAGTATAATGTTGCAGCTGCAGCATGAAAATGAATGATATTGTTCAGGCAGGATGCATTGGAAATTATGACAGAATCTAACATGGAAGCTACAAAAATATACCAGCATTTCTTCTTTTTTTCCCAGTCATTCCAATTATGTATATGTTGTGGTTCAGTTCTATCTCAGCCTATAGAATTAGACTCAACTATCTTAGAGAATAGGAAATTTTCAAAGGTGTTTTGCACCAAAACAAACAAACAGAATAGAAAATTTTCAGTTCTCTCCTTTTTCCTTCTTTCAAATAGTTGACAAGCAGTTTCCTTAATATTCATACTTTTCATGTATATTTCTGATATATAAGCTATACTACTGATAATAATACAGCATAAGTATACTTATTGTTTTCCCAGATGAGTATTTTAAAATTCCTAAATTCCAAGTATTTTTATTTCCTGAGCCAGTTTTTAAAAACTACACATACACACACTCTTACACAAACATTTTTGTGATTCTGGGACAGCCATCAAATTGGTAAATTAATTTTGCCAAGTATGAATACTGAAGTGAAAAAAGCATGAGGTAAACTGAAAATCTGACATCCAATTTAGTGATCATTGTGCAAAAGACATGTTAATATTCCAAAAAAGAAGGCATTAACGCTAGATTTGAAGAGGTCTTCCTAGGAAAGGGCAATTATAGATTATAAATTGGCAAAAACCTTGTGATTGTTTTACTCTTTTTATAGTTTGAATACATTTCCAAAGGTAAGACTTTTGTTGTTCTTTCTGTGGGGAATCCTCCATAGTGCTTTTGCCTTTTTGCCTTTGAAGGTAATTTCTCCAAAACTGAAAATGTATTCATGGATAAATATACAATCTATGGAAAAATAATGAGTTCATTGTTTCTTCTTGTCGTTCTTTTTTTTTCTTTTTTGTTGTTGTTGTTGTTATTGCTATTGTTGTTGTCCTGTATTTCTTAGGAAACATGGTATGTCCCTTAATCTGATGAAATAATTTTACTAGCATTTCTTCATAGTCACAGTCATTTTTTATTTTAACCTTTTGCTGATATAATTAGTTCACTACATAATAAATTCCTTGAAGATGTATGCATGGCTCAATTTGCATTCTCCTCAGTGCCTATAACAATAAGTCTAAATTGAAAGAGAATAATTTCTTTCTTAGAAAAGCAAACTGAGGTTATTCTTTGCTTGCAGATAGGTCTACAAGAAATAGCTAATATTCTTCAGGCAGAAGAAATATGATATCGGTCAAAAACCTGCATCTAATTAGAGAAATGAGGAGTGCTGAAAGTGGGGTTAAAATAAAAACATTTTTACATTATTCTTAATTGCCTTAAAAGAAGACTCCTTTTTTAAAAGATTTTATTTATTTATTTGAGAGACAAAAAATGAGCAAGCAAGAGATAGAGCACAAGTTGGGGGAGGGACATAAGTATAGGGAGAAGCAGAGTCCCTAATGAGAAGAGAGTGCAACACAGGGCTTAATCCAGGGATAATGATCTGGGATAATGACCTGAGTCAAAGGCAGATGCTTAGCTGACTGAGCCACCCAGGTGCCCCAGAAGACTAGCTCTTGAAATCAAATTAGTAGTTCTGTATGTCTGTATGTTTACAGCATATGAAAAATGAAATGTATGAGAATAATAACACAAAGTAGGAAGTAAGAAGGAGAAATAGGTAATATAGCATTATAAGGTCTAATGTAGCAGGAAAACATCATTTAAGAAGTACATATAGATTTTTAAAAATGTATATTACAAGTATTCTGAAAACTAAATAATAAGAAAATACATATGGTCCAACTTAAAAATAAAAGGCCAAAATATTTTAGAAGAAATTTTATAAGAAAAAGCTTGAGGGGTGGCAAATAAACATGTGAACATGATCAAGCATATTAATCATTAGGGGAATAAATACAAACTAAAACTATACTGAACAATCCTGCATTGCTAGTAAAAATATATACTTGCACTATTTTATTTTTTAAGAAGAGTTTGCCAATATAAATTTATCATATAAGAAATAGAACTTTTGTAATGGTGGAAGAAGGACCTCCAAATATCCACTCCTCCATAAAACAATGAGAACATTGGCCCAAACTGTCAAAATCATATATATTTTTAGAGCTGTAGTACTTAACCAAAAATTTGAATAAGTTCATGAAATATTCATTTTTAAAAATGGTGGAATCTCAGAATAAACACTGTTGTTGTTTTTGTTGTTGTTGTTTTTGGATTTTAACCTTATTCCTTTAACAAAAGGTCATATATACATGCAATGAAATACTATTAAGCAATAAAGAAAGATAGAGAATTGATAGTATGTTACAATATAAAGGAAACTCAAAAATATGTTAATACAAAGTAGGCAGACATAGAGTGTCTTGGTGGAAGAGCTGGTTGAGCATCTGACTCTTGGTTTAGCCTCAGGTCATGATCTCAGGATTGTAAGATGGAGCACTGCCGTGTGCTTTTCTCTCAGCACAGAGTCTGTGCTGTGCTTGGATTTCTCTCTCCCTCACACCCTTACTCTCTCTCACCCTCTCTCTCTCAAATAAATAAATCTTAAAAAAAAATAAAAAGAAAGTAGTGGGATATCTGGGTAGCTCCGTCAGTTAACCATCTGTCTTTGCCTCAGGTCATGATCTTGGGCTCCTGAGACTGAGTCCCACATCCAGCACCCTGTTCAGCAGGGATTCTGCTTCTCCATCTGCCCCTCCCCTTACTTGTACTCTCTCTCTCAAATAAATAAAATCTTAAAAAAAAAGGGAAGTAGGAAGACACAAAATACTACATAGGATTCTATCTATATTAAATGTCAATGAAATGCAAATATATAAAGTCAAAAGTTGATTATCATTTGTCCAGGACAGAGGGTGGTAGAGAGAATGATTGTAAAAGGGCATAAGGGATTGTGGTGATGATTGCACAATTTACTAAATTTACTAAGATTCATTGATGTGTATACTTAAAATTAGTGTATTGTGTGGTCTGTAATTATATCTCAATAAAGTTCTCAACAGTAATGCACACATACACATACATATTGCAATACCATTACCAACTATTAGAATGAATATGTTTTTAAAAAGTGGTATACTGAGGGGAGAGACAAGATGGCAGGAAACTAGGAGGAGGCGCTGTTTCAACCTATACCCTAAAGTGAGCTGATTACCAAAGAACTCTGATCACCCATGAAATCAGCCTGAGATCAGAATTATACACTTCTGGATCTCTATGGGCACAGAAGACGCCAGTGGGCAGGTAAAGTGGAGTGGGAACATTGGACTGATATCAGAAGATAAACAAAAGGGGGAGGGAGTGACCAGAATTGACCCACTGGAAAGTAATACCCCAATACGAGAGTGCTCTGCAACTGGGGACCTGCATTAACTTGGAGTCTGGTTGAAAGCACTCAAAAAGAGCAAAGGATTGTGCGGGGAAATTGTGGGAATAGGGGTGATTGGAGACAGGGGCTTAAGTCCCCTGACCCAGGACAGCCTCCCCTGGTGCTGAGCCAGAGAGAGTGTGGCAGAGAAACCAAGACTTGGTCCCTGAGCCGCCAGCACGCCTGAGAGTGTGTGGGGTCCAGCACCCGTGATGGGCTGGAAACCTCACCAGCTGGCAGAAACACAACCTTGTGCACTCTCCACGTGCATGCCGTGCCGTACTACCAGAGTCTGAGTCATGCCCCACACCTCCTCCTGAAAGAGGTGCATGCAGGCTCCAGTACAGCTCTTGGACCCGGAAAGTCTGAGCACTCCCAGCCCGGGCCAGTGGGAAAATCTCAGCATCTGTGGCAGTCTGGAGCTGCCCAGACAGCAGCCACTATTGCAGTTTTGGGTACAAGCAGGAGTTCCTGCGTACCCAGGGACTGCGACTGGGAACATACTCTGCCAGCAGCCACAGGGGAATTTATGTGCTCTGGAGCACCCAGAGGGGAACAGACTAAGGCTTCTCTCTGAAAGGGAGGTCTGGGTGCAGTTTGCTTCCCTCTAAACCTCCAAAAATCATCAAAAGCTGTCAAGGCGAGAGAAAACAAATGAACAAACAAACAAAAAAAAAACCCTCCAGAGAACAAAAGCCTGAAAAACCAATTTCCTCAGAGCCCACCCCCTTGATGGGGGCAGGAGGACTTAACTCAGGGAACACTGCCTGAAAACCCACGTGGCAGGCCCCTCCCCCAGAAAGCCAACGGGGTGGCGGGGAAGACAAGGGAAAAACTACCACTTCTTCATAGATACAACTTTTATTTTTAATTCATTCCCACTATTCTAGTTCATTTTTTATAGATAAATTTTTAACTTATTGACCATCACAGAGAGATGTCCAGTACATCAAATTCCATAATAACTTTTAACCTGAAATTTTGATACATATACCTGTGTTTTTCTTTTGCTTTTCTATTTTTAATTTTTTAATTTAATTTTATTTTAGTTTAGTTTATTCTTTTTTTATTTTTTAATATTTATATAGAGTTAAACTTCAAAGTAATCCCCTTTCCCCAATCAATGCTACCCCTATAGGTAAACCAATATGTGATCCCCCAATATCTTAGGAAAGTTGAGTCCTTTAACAAAGATACCAAGATAAATCCAGAAAGAATCAAAATAACCTTCTTCACCCACACTAAGAATTTATAACCACTCTCCCATCTTTTTTTCTGCCGGTGTTTCTGTGTATTTGTGTTTGTCCTGGTAGTATATACATCTTATACTTAGGGTTCTTTTTAATAAGGTTCTTTTTTGTTTGTTTGTTTTGCTTATATATATATATTTTTTTTTCTCTTGCCATCTACTTTTATCTGTCTTTTTGTTTGTTTGTATACTTCATAAATCTTACCTTGGGGCCCATATGGACTGGGCCTTCTCTTTTATTTTATCTTTCTTTTCTTTCCTGTCTTTCTTTCTCTTTCTCTCTCTCTTTTTTTTCTTCTTTTTTCTCTCTTACTTTTTTTTCTCATTTGGGTGGGGACTCTTGATTGCTCAGAAGTGTTCCAGGATGCACCTTGACTGCACCATGGTCGATATATCCAGCTACATCCATTCAGTCATTTCTCACCAAAATGACTAGGAGGAGGAATGCCCAACAGAAGAAAAATTCAGAGGCTAGGACTTCTGCAACAGAGCTAATGGCTATAGCCATAGAAAACATGTCAGAAAGGGAATTCAGGCTAACAATTATCCAAGCAATAGCTAAGTTGGAGAAAGCCACGGATGACCAAATGGAATTGATTAGGGGAGAACTGAAAGCCAGCAGGGATGATGTTCACAATTTTCTCAATGAGTTCCAATCTAACCTAAATTCTCTAAAAGCTAGGGTAACTGAGACAGAAGAGAGAGTTAGTGATCTGGAGGACAAACAGATAGAGAGAAAGGATCACGAGGAATCCTGGAACAAACAGCTTAGAAGCCACAGAAACAGAATTAGGGAAATAAATGATGCCATGAAACATTCCAATGTCAGAATTATTGGAATCCCTGAAGGGAAGGAGAAAGAAAGAAGACTAGAAGATATAGTGGAACAAATTCTCCATAAAAATTTTCCCAAATTCATGAATGGAACCAGCATTCATGTACTAGAGGCAGAAAGATTTCCCCCAAGATTATAGATTCTTGAAAGTCCTTGAGAAACCTAATAGTAAGAATGAAGAATTATAACTCTAGACAGACCCTCTTGAAAGCAGCTTAGACAAAGAAGCTCCTTATGTACAGGGGAAAGCCCATCAGAAAAAAGTCAGACCTGTCCATAGAAACCTGGCAAGCCAGAAAGGGCTGGCAAGATGTATTCAGGGCACTATACGAGAAGAACATGCAGACAAGAATACTTTATCCATCAAGACTGACATTCAAAATGGATGGAGAGATAAAGAGTTTCCAAGACCGGCAAGGTTAAAAGACTATGCAACCACCAAGCCGACACTGCAAGAAATATTAAGGGGGGGGTTCTATAAAGTGGGAAAAATCCTAAAAATATCATTGAACAGAAATATAGAGACAATCTACAGAAAGAAATATTTCAAAGGTAACACGATATCAATGAAAATGTATCTATCAATAATCACTCTCAATGTGAATGGCCTAAAAGCACCTATACAATGGCACAGGGTGGCGGATTGGATAAAACGACAGGACCCATCCATATGTTGTCTACAAGAGACCCATTTTGAACCTAAAGATACACCCAGACTGAAAGTGAAGGGATGGGGAAGCATCTTTCATGCCAATGGGCCTCAAAAGAAGGCTGGGGTAGTGATTCTCATATCAGATAAATTAGATTTTAAACTAAAGACTGTAGTCAGAGATACAGAAGGACACTACATCATTCTTAAAGGGACTATCCACCAAGATGATCTAACAATTGTAAATATCTATGCCCCTAATATGAGAGCAGCCAATTACATAAGGAAACTGTTAATCAAGATAAAGAGTCATATTGATATGAATACATTAATAGTAGGGGATCTTAACACGCCTCTCTCAGAAATAGACAGATCATCCAAGCAGAAAATCATTAAAGAAACAAGAGCATTGAATGACACATTGGACCAGATGGACCTCATAGATGTATACAGAACATTCCACCCTAAAACAATACTAGAACAATACCCTAAAACAAAAGAATACTAGTTCTTCTCAAGTGCACATAAAACCTTCTCCAGAATAGACCACATACTGGGTCACAAATCAGGACTCAACTGATACCAAAAGACTGAGATTATTCCCTGCATATTCTCAGATCACAATGCTTTGAAACTGGAGCTCAGTCACAAGAAAAAGTTTGGAAGGAACTCAAACACCTCTAAGCTAAAGACCACCTTGCTTAAGAATGCTTGGATCAAACAGGAGATCAAAGAAGAACTTAAACAATTCATGGAAACCAATAAGAATGAAGACACTTCAGTCCAAAATCTATGGGATGCAGCAAAGGCAGTCCTAAGGGGGAAATACATAGCCATCCAAGCCTCCCTCCAAAAAATTGAAAAATCCAGAATATACCAGCTGTCTCTACACCTTAAAGAACTGGAGAATCAACAACAAATCAAACCAACTCCACACATAAGAAGGGAAATAATCAAGATTAGAGCAGAGATCAATGAGGTAGAAACCAGAGATACAGTAGAATGTATCAATGAAACTAGAAGCTGGCTTCTTGAAAGAATCAATAAGATCGATAAACCATTGGCCACACTAATTCAAAGGAAAAGAGAGAAAGCCCAAATTCATAAAATTATGAATGAAAAGGGAGAGATCACAAATAACACCAAGGAAGTAGAAACAATCATCAGAAGTTATTATCAACAGTTATATGCCAATAAGCTAAGCAACCTAGATGAGATGGATGCATTCCTGGAAAACTATAAACTCCCAAAATTGAACCAGGAAGAAATTGACAACCTGAATAGACCAATATCTAGTAAGGAGATTGAAGCAGTGATCAAAAATCTTCCAAAAAACAAGAGCCCAGGACTTGATGGATTCCCTGGGGAATTCTACCAAACTTTCAAAGAAGAAATAATACCTATTCTCCTGAAGCTGTTTCAAAAAATTGGAGCAGAAGGAAAACAAAAGCGAAGATGGACTTTAGGGACTTCATCCAGATCAAAACCTTCTGCACAGCAAAGGAAACAGTCAACAAAACAAAGAGGCAACCCACGGAATGGGAGAAGATATTTGCAAATGACAGTACAGACAAAAGGTTGATATCCAGGATCTATAAAGAACTCCTCAAACTCAGCACACACAAAACAGACAATCATATTTAAATGGACAGAAGATATGAACAGACACTTCTCCAATGAAGACATACAAATGGCTATCAAACACATGAAAAAAATGTTCATCATTACTAGCCATCAGGGAGATTCAAATTAAAACCACATTGAGATACCACCTTACACCAGTTAGAATGGCCAAAATTAGCAAGACAGGAAACAACATGTGTTGAAGAGGATGTGGAGAAAGGGGAAGCCTGTTACACTGTTGGTGGGAATGCATGTTGGTGCAGCCACTTTGGAAAACAGTGTGGAGATTCCTCAAGAAATTAAAAATAGAGCTTCCCTATGACCCTGCAATCGCACTACTGGGTATTTACCCCAAAGATACAGATGTAGTGAAAAGAAGGGCCATCTGTACTCCAATGTTTGTAGCAGCAATGGCCACGGTTGCCAAACTGTCGAAAGAACCAAGATGCCCTTCAACGGACGAATGGATAAGGAAGATGTGGTCCATATACACTATGGAGTATTATGCCTCCATCAGAAAGCATGAATACCCAACTTTTGTATCAACATGGACGGGACTGGAAGAGATTATGCTGAGTGAAATAAGTCAAGCAAAGAGAGTCAATTATCATATGATTTCACTTATTTGTGGAGCATAACAAATAGCATGGAGGACAAGGGGAGATGGAGAGGAGAAGGGAGTTGAGGGAAATTGAAGGGGAGGTGAACCATGAGAGACTATGGACTCTGAAAAACAATCTGAGGGTTTTGAAGGGACGGGGGATGAGAGGTTGGGGGAACCAGGTGGTGGGTATTAGAGAGAGCACGGATTGCATGGAGCACTGGGTGTGGTGCAAAATCAATGTATACTGTTACGCTGAAAAGAAATTAAAAAAAATTAAAAAATTAAAAATAAAAAAGCGGGTTATAAAGTTTATATGGAATTTCAAGGGACTCAGAGTAGCCAAAACAGTCCCTATATAGAACAATACTGGAGTACTTCTGATTCGAACATTTACTACATAGCTACAATAATCAAAATATTGTGGTATTGGCATGGCAGCAGTTATGTAAATCAATTGAACAGACTTGAGATCCAGAAATAAGTAATTAATTGGTTTTGGACAAGAGTAAAGAAACAATTCAATGGGGAGAAACAGTCTATTTAATAAATCATGTTAAGATAATTATATGTCTGCAAGTAAAATAATTATTTGAATTTCTATCTTTCACCATATATAAAAATTAACAAAAGTGAACAATAGATCTAAATTTAAGAACAAAACCTGGCAGAAGGAAAATAGGGACAAATCTATATGACATTTGATAGTATGTGGATCATATTATAAGATAGCAAGAACATGGCAACAAAAAAATAAATATAATGTGGGTTTCATCTCTCTCTCTCTCTCTCTCTCTATATATATATATATATATATAACCTTTGTCCTAAAGTCTAAGATGGTGGAGCAGTAGGAGATATTAGTTTTATCTGGTCCCAGGAATTCAGCTAGAGTTATCAAATCATTCTGAACACATGCCAACTCAATGGGAGATCTAAGAAAATAATTGATGCAATTCTGCAAATAGAAAAGTGACAACTTTTTGCATGGAAGGAGGTGCAGAGACCTGAATCTGAGGTGATACATCAAAAGATAAATTGCAATGGACAGAGAGCCTTTGTAAACCAGCTACCAGAAATAATATAACAGTGGAGCACAAGATCAGAGCTTTTAAGAAGACTGCTCCAGTGAGGGACATCCCTGCCTGAAAAGTGCAAAGAAAAAAAAAAGGTAGAATCCTAGGTGAGACAGTGTGGTCTCAGGATCCCTTAGGTAACAGAGAGAATGGCAATGCTTGAGTGTGATAGAGTTCCCAGGTATCAGAGCAGAGAAGCTGGATGTAATTAGTGAGTCCAGGAGTGGGTTTTCAGCTCAGTGTTGCCATAAACACAAATCATGGCACAGTCAGCAAGCTATCTAAGCAGAAACCTAGCTACCAGCAGAATGGCAGCAAGACCACTCACTTTTCTCCAGAGGAGTGGCATGTGTGCACACCACAGGAGTCTGCAGGGTTTGGAAACTTGAAGTAAGTTTACCTGCCTGAGATAGAAACACTTTGTCACAGTCTGGGTGAGTAGAGAGTGCATAAGGAGGCCAGGGAGACAGGAGTGGTTGTTTGTTTTTACCTGAGGGTGCACTGAGCATGGAGTGAGGGGGTGCACGTTTTTGGGTCCAGGGCTGGAGACTGGGAAGCTGTCATTTTCATTCTCTTTCTCTAAAGCCTTGTGGAAAGCCTTAAGGAAGAAAAGCCGCATAGAGTTATCAAGAGTCAATACTTATCCTGGCCCCTGGCAAGGGCATGCTATTCTGACTGGGGCAAAGATGCCTGAGAATAAGTGCAACAGCACCCCTCGCCGGAAGATCAGCAAGAAAATCAGGCTAAGACCAAGTTTACTGATCATACAGAACTGTAAAACTCCAGCCCTGGGGAAAATAGTACATAGAATTGATGGTTATTTTCTCATTATGCTTTCATCTCTCAACTTTAATTTTTCTTTCTCTTTCCTTTTCAACCAATTTCTTATTTTGTCAATTCTTTATTCAATTATTTATTTATTTATGTCTTTTTCAATTTTTAATTTTATAGTTACATTCTATCCTTTGATTGTATTTAATTTTATTTTTGTGTGTGTATATGTGTATACATACATAATATATATATTATATATATATATACACACATATACTTATATATACACAATTATAGTTATATAATTAATTATAATACAAATTTTATATATATGTATATATACATATATATGTATGTATATACACACAAGACTTTCTCAAATAAAATAAAGTTCTCAAATACAGAACCTAAACTTCTACCTAATGGAGCCAGAGAAAGAAGAGCAAGTAAGGCCTAAACCCAGCAACAGAAGAGAATAAAGATTAGAGCAGAAATCAATGGAATACAAACCAAAAGAACAGTAGAACATATCAATGCAATTAGGAGCTGATTCTTTGAAAGAATAAGATTGATAAACCCATGGCCAGATTTATCAAAAAGAAAAGAGAAAGGACTGAAAAATAAATAAATAAATAAATAAATAAATAAATAAATAAATAAATAAATAAATATCATGAATGAAAGAAGAAAGATCACAGCCAACACTGAAGAAATACAATTATAATAACATATTATCAGCAACTATATGCTTACAAATTAGACAATCTGAAAGAAATGGAGGCATTACTAGAAATGTATAAGCCACCAAAACTGAAACAGGAAGAAATAGAAAACCTGAGCAGACCCATTACCAGCAAGGACACTGAAGCAGCAATCAAAAATCTAGCAACAAACAACAGTCCCTGGCTTCCCAGGGAAATTCTACCAAACAGTTAAAGAAGAATTAGTACCTATTCTTCTGAAGCTGTTTCAAAAAATAGAAAGGGAAGGAAAACTTCAAAATGCTTTTTATGAGTCCGGTATTGCCTTGATCCCCAAAGCAGGCAAAGACCCCACCAAAAAGGAGAGTTACAGATCAATATCCTTAATGAATATGGATGCCAAAATTCTCACCAAAATACTAACCAATGGGATCCAACAGAACATTAAAAGGATTAGTGATATTTATTCCTGGGCTCCAAGTCTGGTGCAACATCCAAAAATCAGTAAATATAATACACTAAATTAATAAGGAATGACAAGAAACATATGATCCCCTCAATCGATGCAGAAAAATCTTTGACAAAGTATAGCATTCTTTCTTGATTAAAACCCTTCACAGTGTAGGGAGATAGGGTACATATCTCAATATCATAAAAACCATCTACAAAAAGTCCACAGTGGACTCAATGGGGACTGAGATTAAAAAACTGAGAGTTTTTTTCCCTAAGGTCAGGAGCATGTCAAGGATGTCTGATATCACTACTGTTGTTCAACATATTACTAGAAGTCCTAGCCCTCAGAAATCAGCCAAGAAAAAGAAATAAATGGCACTCAAATTGGTGAAGAAGATGTCAAACTCACTCTTCACAGATGACATGATACTCTATGAGGAAAAAGCAAAAGACCCCAACCAAAAATTGGTAGAACTCATACAGGAATTCAGGAAAGTGGCTGAATATAAAATCAATGCACAGAAATCAGTTGCATTTCTCTACACTAACAATAAGACAGAAGAAATGGATATTAAAGAATCAATCCCATTTACAATTGAACCAAAAACCATAAGATATCTAGGAATAAAATTCATTAAAGAGGCAAATGATCTGTACTCAGAAAACTATATAATTCCCATGAAAGAAATTGAGGTAGACACAAAGAAATGGAAAAACATTCCATGCTCATGGACTGGGAGAATCAATATTGTTAAAATATCTGTGATACCTAGAGCGATCTATATGTTTAGTGAAATCCCTATTAAGATATCATCAACTTTTTTTCACAGAGCTGGAATAAATAATCCTAAAACATGTATGGAGCCAGAAAAGACCCTGAATAGCCATAGGAATGTGGGGAAAAAAACAAACAAACAAAAAACAAAACAAAACAAAACTGAGTGCATCACAATTCCTGGACTTCAAGTTCTATTATGAAGCTATAATCATTGAGATGATATGGTACTGGCACAAAAACAGACATACAGATCAATAGAACACAATAGAGAACCCAGAAATGGACCCTCAACTTTATGGACAACTAGTCTTCAACCAAGTGGGAAAGAATATCCAATGGTAAAAAAAATCAGTCTCTTCAATAAGTGGTGCTGGGAAAATTGAACAGCTACATGTAAAAGAATGAAACTGGACCATTCTCTTACACCATATACAAAAAAAAAAGACTTAAAATGGATGAAAGACCTCAGTGTGAGACAGGAATTCATCAAAATCCTAGAGGAGAACACAGGCAGTAAGCTCTGTGACCCTTGCCACAGCAACTTCTTGTTAGAAACATCTCCAAAGGCAAGGGAAGCAAAGGCAAAAATGAATTATTGGGACTTCCTCAGGATAAAAAGGTTTTGCACAGCAAAGGAAACAGTTAACAAAACCAAAAGACAACTGGCAGAATGGGACTTCTCCCTCTGCCTCTGCCTGCTACTCTGTCTGCCTATGCTCACTCTCTCTGACAAATAAATAAATAAAATCTTTAAAAAAAAATGAAATCTTGTCATTTATGTTGCCATTTGCAATGACATGGATGGAATTAGAGAGTATTATGCTAAGTGAAATCAGTCAATCAGAGAACTACAGTTATCATATTATCTCACTTAAATGTGGAAATTAAGAAACAAAACAAATGATCATAGAGGAAGAGAGGGAAAAATAAAACAAGACTACATCTGAGAGGGAGACAAACCATAAGGACACTTAATCATAGGAAAAAACTGAGTGTTACTGGAGAGCAGGTAGGTGGAGGATGGGGTAACTGGGTGATGGACATTAAGAAGGGCATATGAAGGCAACACTCACAGGTCCCTTCTTTCCTTGAGAGCTTCCTTCCTTGGGAGCTTCTTTCCTTGGGATATTTCCTTGGGTACTATCACCTTGTTATCACTTAATAAACCTTGCTTGGTGTTTGGGTGGCTCAGTCAGTTAAGCATCTGCCTCCACTCAGGTCATGATCCCAGGGTCCTGGGATCCAGCCCAATGTCTGGCTCTCTGCTCAGCAGGGAGCCTGCTTCTCCTTCTCCCTCTTTCTACCCTTCTTGTGCTCTCTTTCAAATAAATAAAATCTTGGGAGTGCCTGGGTGGTTCAGTGGGTTAAAGCCTCTGCCTTTGGCTCAGGTCATGATCCCTGGTCCTGGGATCGAGCCCTGCATCAGTCTGTCTGCTCAGCCAGAGGCCCGCTTCCCTTCCTCTCTCTCTGCCTGCCTCTCTGCCTACTTGTCATCTCTGTCTGTCAAGTAAATAAATAAATCTTAAAAAAAATACACATGATATAATGAGCACTGGGTATTATATAGGACTGATTAATCACTGAACTCTCTCTGAAACTAATACACTATATGTTAATTAATTGAACTGACATTAAAACAAAACATACAATGTTACAATTAAATAGAAAAAATTATATATATCAGGTTAAGGAGCATTATTAAGTGAAAAGCCAACTAAAGTAAAGAAATGAAATGTGTGTAAATAATATTTGCCTATACAATGGACTTTCATGATAATTTATAAAGAACTCTTGCAATTCAATAGTATTCAAAGAACCCAAATAAAAGGTGGGCAAAAGACACAAATACCATTGTCCAAAGATGATAAATGAATGGCCAGTAAAATGAAACTTTGATCAGTCTCACTACTGATTAAGAAAATACAAATCAAAATCATAATGAGACACTATCACACTCACTAGGATGTCTATAATTATAAACAATAACTGGTGTTCTTTGGAATGTGGGATATTTAGAACACTCATGCATTGCTGATGGGGATGTAAAATGCAGCAAATGCACTAGAAAATAGGTAGAGACTTCCTCAAAATATAAATGCTCGTAGAAATTCTACTTCTAGTAATATACTGCTGAGAAATAATATCAAATGGCCATGGAACAATGTGTACACTAATGTTCATAAGTGTTCAAATTTATGATTCACATTCACAAGAACAAAAAGGTGAAAACAAACCAAATTTTCCTCAACTGATGATTGGATAAGCAGACTATGGTATCTTCATATGGTATAGATATAAAAATTATTAGTAAATATAACATGGATAAATCTTAAAAATATTATGCCAAACAAAACAAGTCAGTCACAATATGCTGCATATTTTATGATCCTATTTATATGAAAGGTCCAGAATAGGCATATCTGTCATGTCATAAATTAAATTAATTTTGATTTATGACATAGTGAGGGAAGAATGAATGTTAGAAGTCTGCTAAAGGAAATAGGACTTCTATTGGAGTGAGAACAATTTTCTAAAATTATATTTTTGTGATGGTTATACAACTTAGAAAATATTAAAAATCTACTTACCATACATGTTAAATGCATTTATATGGTATTTGAATTATATCTCAGTAAATCTGTTTTAAAAACATTCAACAGGGAGCGCCTGGGTGGCTCAGTGGGTTAAAGCCTCTGCCTTCGGCTCAGGTCATGATCCCAGGGTCCTGGAATCAAGCCCCACATTGGGCTCTCTGCTCAGCAGGGAGCCTGCTTCCTCCTCTCTCTCTCTGCCTGTCTCGCTGCCTACCTGTGATCTCTATCTGTCAAATAAATAGATAAAATCTTTAAAAAAAAACATTCAACAGATGTTTAATATTTTACATAAAACTTCAGTGATTTGTGGTTTCTTGAAAGCATTACTTCCAGTTGCTGTAATTAAATATTTGTATCAATATCTATGTAATAAATTGCTAACATTAGTTAAATATTATATCAGAAAAGTTTTCTTAATATTATTGAGAGAAATACCAGTTTACAGGGACACCTATATTTTAATGTATTAAAAACTAACCAGTATGTGGTAGATCAACTCACTGAAAAAAAAAAAATAAAATAAGGAAGATCAACTTATTGAAAAAAATAAAATTAGGACAGTATTTTTCATTTCTATGTAATAATGCAAGGCATCACTTCCATGAAACTCTTAATGATGACACATTGTTATTTCAGTCCTGATGACAAAAACCCACTAGGCTAAACTATATAAAACTTAACACTGTTCACATATATTAATAGACATCAAAATTACACATGAAAAAGTGACATTTAAGATATGAAAATTATGTATCATTAAATAAAAGGAAATTAAAAATCAAGAACTATTTTTAAAGATTTTATTTATTTATTTGAAAGAGAGAGATCACAAGTAAAGAAGCAGACAGAGAGAGGGGGAAGCAGGCTCCCTGCTGAACAGAGAACCTGATGCGGTACTCGATCCCAGGACCCTGAGACCATGCCCTGAGCTGAAGGAAGAGGCTTAACCCACTGAGCCACCCAGGCCCCCTCAAGAAATATTTTTAACATCTAGAACTACCCAATTTAATAATTGAAATGTTGAGAACAATGTTTAAAGATTTCATAGCACATTGACATGGCTGTAGCACCCTGAGGATAGACTAAGTTAGGACTTATTAAAATTATGTACTGAAGAGCATATGTCAGTTGCTTTTTAGTCAATCATAGCAGACAGTTTTCAATGTTTAATATTTTAATGTCATTTTATCAACTGTAGCCCCAATATGCATAAAAGTCTTTAGGGTTTAAGTTTTTGCAGAAGTATGTACTGATAGTGCAGCTACTATAATATAAATCCATAATTGTTTTTTTTTTAAAGATTTTTTATTTATTTATTTGACAGAGAGAGATCACAAGTAGACGGAGAGGCAGGCAGAGAGAGAGAGAGAGAGGGAAGCAGGCTTCTTGCTAAGCAGAGAGCCTGATGTGGGACTCGATCCCGGGACCCTGAGATCATGACCTGAGTCGAAGGCAGCGGCCCAACCCACCGAGCCACCCAGGCGCCCCCATAATTGTTTTTTTATGGGAAAAGCTTTGATCTTCCCTTGTGCTCCATTTTTCTGCCTTCCTTTAAATATATATATATATATATATATATATATATAGAGAGAGAGAGAGAGAGAGAGAGAGAGAAGAAAAAGAAAAAGGACAAGGAAAAAAAAGCAGCAGAACAGTGTTTAGCAACAGTATTACTTGTGAATTTTTCAAAGCTAATACATTTTAATTTTGATTTTATTATTTGAAGGCTAATCATACACACTTGTAGAGGTACATGCAGTGTACAAGTGGCTATTTAGAAGATAGTTTATGTTGAAATTTTGAACTATGAAAAGTTTATATTATTGAGTTTATGCAGAATAACATAGCAAACTATTCTTAATGTTTTAATGATCCAAACCAGATATGCAGATTTGCTTCATTGTCTGCCTTTTGTATTTTTAATGATTTGTATACTTCCATATAAGGACATAGTTTATTTTTTAATTACACACAAGATTTAAAAGGACCCCAAAGTTAGAAATACAGAATTTCTCTATATTGTCACTATTTGCTCCATTATTTTTAACAATTATTATCAAAAAGGTAGGTGATGAGCTATGAAAGTTCTCAATGAAGACCTTATATATTCAATAAAATATTAAAAATTATACTTTCTATTAATATGAAATCATAGAATTTTAAAATTTAAATTGTATATACATTAAAAGAAAACATTTGGAAAACTTACAGATACAAGATCCATTTCTTTCACTAGAAAGATAAAACATTGAATACAATTTTCAGATTAAGCAACTGGAAGTAGCTACTGACAAAGGATTGAATATTAATTTTGAAAACAAAGCAATATTTTCTTTTTTTGTGAATAAATTACATTAAATCTCTTTTTCCAATCTGCGCAGCATACATACACGAGAATGATTTTTCCTCATTGAATGCCAGTAAAACAAACCAAAGAGACAGTTTAGATATACATTATCCCTCCTGAATACCACTGTCATCAATCTACCCAAGATTAGATAGGTTAATGTACAAAAAGCAAACATCATTATGCTAAACCACTCTAAACATTGACACAGAGTGTTTGTTCAAAGTGTATATATTTGTTTAATATGATAAATCATTATTTCAGTTATAATTTGTGTTCCATTAAAATTGCAGAATAATGAAATGTTTCAAGTATCATAGTGAGTTCCTCCATTAATTGCATATGTGTGCTTGCACTCTTTCAAAAAACAGTATTTACAGATTTCTGTTACATAGTACTGACTGTATTTTTTAAAGTATAATTTTCTCTTTGTAGAATTTTATAACAAGAAATTCTACTTGTACATTATAAGTCCTCTTTTTCAACTCGTGTTTCCAGCAAGTAATTTTTTATATGTTGTAAGAAAAATGAAACAGAGTGCAAATTGTTTTTAAAATGGCTATTTATCACAGATGTTTCAACAGTGATCCATAAGAGGGCACCTGCTCTGGCTCTCCTCTCACCAAAGGCTTTCTTGTAAGATAAAGCAAGAATGTACCCACCAGAAACCTACAACCACCTCTGCTAAACAAAAATCCCTGGAAATTGAAAACTTTGACTTCCCTATCAAAAATTTCCCAGACCATTTCCAAATTCTCTACTCACCTCTTTTCTTGGTCTTACCTCACGAGAGCAAATCACACCCCTGATTTGTAGATCTCTTACTCTAAAAATGCTTAAAGGGCAAATGTTTCAGAGACTATTAAAAGAGCTTGAATTTGTGGACTAGGGTATCTGTATATATGTGGGAAAGTCTTCAATATACAAACCAAGTTGATAAGGGAAATAGGACAAATACTGGCCTGAAGTTGGGACAGATAATTTTCTTCCTCTAGGTTGCCATGTACCTAAAGAGGATCGACCATTCAGATCACTTAAAAAATATATCTATCAAGATAGATGAATAGAGCTTATTTTATGTAATAGTTCATTAGCTTAATTATAACTTTGGAATATTCAGACATGTGAAATGTGATCCTTTATTTATACTTCTGCCCTAATTCAAGGAAATCACCAGGGTAGATATGACAATCACCATTTATAGTCAATATTCATTCATTCATAAAGCAATTATTTATTAAGTTACTATCATGTGCCAGACACTGCTTTAGGTGTTGAGAATATAGCAGTAAAAGAAAACAAAAGGCATACGCTTCACAAACTTTTGTTTTCTGAAGAAAAATTGGACTATATTTAATAAAGTTCAATATGTGCATATCAAATGCTACAGAGTTCTAAACATGGAACCTATTTTAAATAATATCTTACATTTATACATATGTAAAAACACTTGTATCAAAAATAAGAATAACATAAAATATAAAATATTTTTATATTTATTTAATATATATGTGTTTTATATATTTTATATTTATTTAATATATATGTTAATATAAAATAATATAAAAATAATATAAAAGTCCTTCAACAAGAGATTGACTCAATAAAATACAATATTGATAAATGCAATATTATATAGTAACAAATCAAATGAAATATATATATATATATATATATATATATATATATATATATGACAAATGTTAGCAAAGATCTGGAGAAAAGAGACTCCTTGCACCTTGTCAGTAACATTGGAATAGCCACTATAAAAAAAACAGTATGAAGTTTCCTCAAAAAATTAAAAATAGAGCTACCATATGCTCAAGCAATCCCATTTCTGGATGTATTTCCAAAACAAAATAAAAAAAAATTAAATCAGTATTTCAAAGACATAAATGCCCTCCCAATTTCACTGTAGCATTGCTCACAGTAACTAAGACATTGAAACAATCTGACTGTCTATTACTGGATGAATAGACAAAGAAAATATTACACACATATACATATATATTTATACATCTAATATACTGTATATTTTATAATATTACATATTATGTATTATAATTATTATGTAAGTATACAATATAATATAACTCAGCCATAAAAAGGAAATCTCCAATTTATGACAATATGGATAATCCTGGTAGACATTATGCTAAGGAAGATAAGTCAAATATAGAAAGGTGTATACTGTATGGTATCACTTATATGTAGAATCTCAAAAAGTCAAACTCATGGAAGAATGGTGGTTGTCAGGGACTCGGGGTTTGTAGAAATGGAAAAATATTTGTCAATGGTATAAACTTTCACTTATAAGATGGATATGTTCTGGGGATATAATATACAGCATTGTGATAACAGTTAATAATACAATATTGTATACTTGAAAGTTGCTGAGACTGGATCTCAAATGTTCTTATAATACACAACAAAATGATTACTATGAGATGATGGATGTGGTCATTAGCTTAATTATGGTAATGATTTCACAAGGTATATGTATATCATATCACACTGAACATCTTAAATATATACAAATTTTTATTAATTACACTGCAATAAAGCTAGAGGGAAAAAAAGAGGGGAAAAGATCAACATAAATTAAATAAATGGCATATAATTTCTGAAAATATATTCATTGTAATATTTAGATAGGATTTAGAAACATGCATAACTCTTAGAATTTATATAAATTGAATTAAACTACATATAAATCCATGGAAATGATAAAACTTTGTATTTAGATAATGTTTACTCTGGCATACAGGATCAGTAATGAGATTCAATAGGGAAAAACTGCACAAGAACATCCAAACATTATGGTTATGTGTTACGGCTATTAATATGATAGGTGTTCACTGTCATTCTTTACTTCTTTGTCAATCTTAAAAAAATAGAAATTAAAAAAGAATAAAGACTATGAAGCAAATTATACTGGCTTCAATAAGCAGTTTACATACTTACCCAGCAGAGTATTAGAACCAATAATTACCTATGATGATTGGATTTGTGATAGCTATTAAGATTTTTTTTTTTCCGGGCGCCTGGGTGGCTCAGTGGGTTAAGCCGCTGCCTTCGGCTCAGGTCATGATCTCAGGGTCCTGGAATCGAGTCCTGCATCGGACTCTCTGCTCAGCGGAGAACCTGCTTCCTCCTCTCTCTCTCTCTCTCTCTCTGCCTGCCTCTCTGCCTATTTGTGATCTCTCTGTGTGAAATAAATAAATAAAATCTTTAAAAAAAAATTCACCAAAAAAAAAAGATTTTTTTTTCCTATAGTAGAACGACAGTGATGGTACAGTTCTGTTCTGATGATGGAAAGGTTATGTTCATGGTCCTAGAAGAGTGTGGAAGAAATAAACCTAAGTAAGTTAAAGAAAAATAATTCTAGGAGAACAGATTAATTATCTGGGGGATTATTTTCTTTTTAAGATTTTATTTATTTATTTGACAGATAAAGATGACAAGTAGGCAGAGAGACAGGCAGAGAGAGAGAGGAGGAAGCAGGCTCCCCACCGACCAGAGAGCCTGATGTGGGGCTCGATTCCAGGACCCCGGGATCATGACCTGAGTTGAAGGCAGAGGCTTTAACCCACTGAGCCACCCAGGCACCCCTATCTGCCACAAGGGGCACCTGGGTGACTCAGTGGGTTAAAGCCTCTGCCTTCCTCTTGGGTCATGATCCTAGGGTCCTGGGATCCAGCCCAGCAATGGCTCTCTGCTCAGGAGGAGTCTGCTTCCTCCCCTCTCTCTGCCTGCCTCTCTGCCTACTTGTGATCTCGCTCTGTCAAATAAACAAATGAATAAAATCTTTAAAAAAAAGTCATCACAAACTATCATGGAATTAAATTCTACCTACTTTCACTAGTTATTTTGATGCTATGTCTCTACGTATCTCATTCCCATCTTTCTTTCTCTTAATTTATTCTGCTTTAGAAAGATGGAAGGATGATAATGTGTGAAAAATGATACCAATTTTTTTTTAAAGATTTTATTTATTTATTTGACAGAGAGAGAGAGATCACAAATAGGCAGAGAGGCAGGCAGAGAGAGGGGGAAGCAAGCTCCCTGCTGAGCAGAGAGCCCAATGTGGGACCCTGAGATCATGACCTGAACTGAAGGCAGAGGCTTTAACCCATTGAGCCACCCAGGCATCCAAAATGATACCAATATTTAAGCAGTATATAGAGGAGAAGAATATGCAAAGTAGTTTTAAGGACAAAGCCAAGTTTCCATGAAAACAAATGAATCATTTAGTTAAAAGAAGGGAGGTGGGTGCCAGATTATCTGTTTAGAATAACATAGAGTACTAACTAGCATTGGAAAAGTTTAGATGGGCAGAGAACAATGGGAAGATCTCTTGGGGACTATACATAGAGGGACTATAGCATTTTCTTGTCTATGAGAATTTTGGAAAAGGTAGGAAGTCACTTTTGCACAAGATACACAGTAGAAATTTAAAATACATTGCATTTTAAACTAAAGTTTTTTTTTTTCCCTAAGTAGGGGATGGAAGTTTGTCTTGATCTCTCATAACCTTCATAGTTAACTTTATGGCATCTTGCAGTAAATAAAAGTTCAATAAAACTTATTACAGAAATATGTAACTGTTCAGTGTTTTAGTAAATATCCTTGAGAGACCATTCTTAGTGCTATTACAGAGTACCAACATGTACTAAAGTTAGTAATAAATTATAGTTCTAAAAAAGCTCACAGAATTATGACTTTCTTATATTTACTGATATGAACTACACTGATTCCAAATAAATTTAACTTTATGAAAATAAAGGTAAAATAAATGAAAATAAAATAAAATAACCACTTGAAATCTTTCCAGAAATAAGCCAAAATACAGAACATTGATATCTTGAATTTAAAAAAAAAATGTAATGTAAAGATTCATTTATTCTTTTAATTGTTTTTACAGTAAATATTTATTGTCTCCTCAGTGTACACTAATAAATGGATTTCTAGGTAGATGTAAAGTTGTATAATCAAAAAAGAGAGAAGGTAAGAAACCAAATTAGTGAATTCCTTAGTCTCTAACTCTGTGAGATTTAAGATATAGATGAATTTCTTGTTTATATTTCTTCTATTTCCATAACACCCTTCCACAAAATAGTTAAACCCATTGTACTTCTGATGTTTTAAGCATGGCCTTTTAATGCTTTATGACAAATCAGAGCTTAGGGAGCTTATTTCTGACATTATAAATGTCTCTGTCTTCAATAAACAGTGTCCAATCTACTTCTGTTCATTTCCAAAGTATTAATTTAAGTTTACTTTCTCATGGAAGTTGTTCACATAAAATTATTATTTTAATACTTCAGAATAATCTGGCATCTTTATTTCTTATTTATTACACGTCACACAGTTTGTATGCTGACATCCATCATGTTCTCCTTTGGCTGCAGTAAATTTATTTTTAAATTACATTTCAGATTCATTGAGGTCAGATGCTTTTGCCAGAAAGGTTTCCTTCCTCGGGCTTACAGAACTCAAAAATAGCTTGTAACATAATTTTCTTTATGCTATTTCAACAAAAAACTGTCAAACACTGTACTACGACCTTATATTCTTCATGGAAACTTTACATTTATTTTGAACCCAACCTTAGATTTATCAAAGTTTATGATTAAATTAGCATGAATATGTAGGTATGCAGCCAAATACCTGAATGATTGCTTCAAAAGCCATATTTTCCAGATCACATGGAATATGTATGTATTTTTGGCACTGTTAGACTGTGATATTCATACCAATCTACATTTCAGAGATAAATACATACAGGAACTCCAGGTACACATATTTTAATTTATTTTATCTACTGTACTAGTGAAATATCATAGTACCGAATCTATGGATAGAGTTTTAGAGGTCGTTAAGACCACACTCTTAGCTGATGCCTAAATTATCCTACCAACATTGTGCCTGTGCTTCTGTGATCAGGATTTTCCACTTGAATCTCTTTTAGATAGAGGATTGATTACTTTTTCAAAGCAGAGTTTTATGTTTCTGGACTGATCTACTATTATTAAAGAAGGTCACAAATCTGCTTATCCTCTGATTCTGATGTAGGAATAACCAGTCTAATATTTTCTTTTTGTGCTACATCTACTTGAATTTCTGAAGCCAGCAGTCTTATCATCATCTATATCAGTCTAAGTCCCAAATAATCATTTTAAGCCATTTCTTAAGCTCAGGTCAGTTATTTATTTATTTTTTTTTTAATTTTTTTTTTTTTTTTGTCAAAGCTCCTTAGATTCTTCTACACCACTTGTGTTTACATACAAGAAAGGTGTCTCTCAGGTTGATCACATCTCAGAATAAAAAGGTAAATACAAAACATGTAATTAATGTATTAATGTTCCATGTATTCATTTCAGTTTCAAAAAAGCCCTCTGTAACCCCACTTTTTTCCTTTATACAAACTTTTTTCCATCATAAACTTTTTACATTTAATTTTTGTGTGTGTGTGTGTTCCAAAATTCATTGTTTGTGCACCACACCCAATGCTCCATGCAATATGTACCCTCCTTAATACCCACCACCAGGCTAACCCAACCCCCATCTCCTCCCCTCCAAAACCCTCAGTTTGTTTCTCAGAGTCCACAGTCTCTCTTGGTTGTCTCCCTCTCTGATTTCTCCCACCTCACTTCTCCTGTCTCCCAATGTCTTCCGTGTTATTCCTTATGCTCCACAAGTAAGTGAAACCATATGATAATTGACTCTCTCTGCTTGTCTTAACATTCATGTTTTTCCTTATATGACTAAAAACATGTTTTTTGTTTGTTTGTTTTGATTGGTTGGTCGTTTTCTCTTTAAAGGAGATATGTAAACGCCTTTGGAGGCAAAGACCCTATCTTATTTATGTCTGTATTTCTAGAGTGTCAGGATGTGCTTTGCATATAAAAGATAACCCCACAACTTCCTCTTAAGTAATATTTATAAGTGCACTTGAATCTCTATAAAAATAAAATACCATATTACTGAGTTTTGAGTAATTGGTCATAATCTGTAAGAACTACTTGATATTTTTCTAATTAATTTTTTTTGCAAATAAAGATAACATTTTTACATTTTATCTCTATGATTTATTCGTAGGAGAAAACCTCTTATTTGAGTATACCAAAGCATGTGAACTACCAGAAACTACTACTCTGTTCTCACGAAGAAAATAAGGATGTATATACAATGTTGATTTATAGGTAAAATGTTTCTGATTTGTCTGATTAAAAATCTGGTAAATTGAGTGTGTTTTTTTTCTCTAATGGAAATAATAAAGTATTTTTGGATTTATATTACAAATGCTTGTGGGATATTGGCCTTCATTTATTCACATGTCATCCTTATAATTTCTGCCACATTTAACTCCTATGGTTATGAATATTTTCTTAATACTCCTTTAGAACTGAAATATCTTTTAAAAGATTCATTCTAAGCTTTGGTGTTTATGAAATTATGTATTCTATATCAATTATATTTATTTTAATATATGTTAAGGTGGTTATATCATCATTGCAAATTTTAAAAATTCTCATCTCTAGCACATAAAATAATCTCACATGTCACCATTCATATTCATATGTAAGATAATGTGAAGAGAAATTATTTTCTTGTCCTACAATTGTCTGTTGTGGCCTAAATCTGAGAACAATTAGGTTTTAAATGTTTCCTTTTACAAAGAAAAATATACAATAGGAGTGGGAAAACACTGGTTGCAGTCACCTCCTTTTAATACTACTAAGAGGTGATTACACACTGTCTGATAATCACAGCATTACTCAAACAAAAACCTGAAAAAGAATCTTGAGTTATTTCAGAGAGAGTGTGCATGTGAACAAGTTGAGGGAGTGGCAGAGGGGGAGAAAGAGGTTCAAGAAGACTCCACTCAGGTCACAGAGCCCAACACAGGGCTTGATTTCATGACCCTGAGATCATAATCTCAGCTGAAATCATGAGTCAGGGATGCAACTGACTAAGACACCCAAGTGTTCCTGGATTAACTTTTAATAACTGATATAGAGGTGAGTATTGGAATATGCTCAACATATTATTAAATGATCTTCTTGCCCATTGGGTAACAGGTCAACATGATAGTTAAGAAAACAAATGATGAAAATAATTTCTTATGGTTATAGCCCATTGAATTTAGGTAATTGGGTAATTGGTGGCAAAATGAAAAAAAAAAGAAGTAAGGACATAAGGTTAAAATATGGTTTGGGGAATCAAATACACTTGGATTGAAGCAATTTAGCTCACAAATTTATTTGAATATAGACACATAAATTAGATGGGGAGAGATGGTGGTGAGGATGAATAAATCAGAAAAAAACTTTAAAAAGTCTGAAAAAATGTCCATAACATATTAGGCACTATATCACATTCACTATTATTATTACATATGTTGAAATCTTACTCTTCATTTTCTTTGCATAAATAATAATGATCCCATTTAATCTAAAACTTAAACTGAGTTTATGATATGTGTCTGATGCTATACTAGGTGTTAGACCTGCAAAAAGATGTCTCCTGAAATTATAGATCTAATATTATGGCATGAAACAAAAAATGCTGCCAAATGAATTTTATTCAATGTGATCAAATCAAGAACTGACTTAGGCTTATTCAATAAGACACAAATATTAGCTACAGATATAGATGGAAGTTAAGTTTCTTCCATATTTTGCTTTCAAATTATTATAAAAGCAAATCTTACATCAAATTCTTCTACACAAATATTTATTAAGAAGTAAATACAAAATGACCGTATAATTTGCTCTATAGCATCAATTATGTCTCTACATCTGTTATTTTAAGAAAACAATCACACTAAATGGGAGATTCATAACAGGGAGATCAATAACTTTCTGGAGGCAGAATTCCCATAACAGTTGGCCGCCTGTAAGCACAGAGAAGTTTAGGAATCTATTATCAGGAAACATCCCAGAAGGAAATAAAAAAAAGAGAGAGATATATAGAGAGAAAGAGATATTCTTATGTGTTGCTTTGTTCAAGAATGGGAAACTATTTTGGAGATAGTCCTCTGTTTAATCAAGAGAACTTTTCTGTAATTAATAATAGTAGCAGGTATATTCATAGAGATAAAGACAAATACTTCCAATAACTCTCCCTTTGAATTTTCTTCTATGTTTTATTTTATTATTATTATTCATTTCAGTGGGAGAATTCAGTGATTTTTCAGTTGCATATAATACCCAGTGTTCATTACATCAGGTGCTCTCCTTAATGCCAATCACACAATTGCCCAGTCGCCCCACCCTCCTCCACTCCAGTAACCCTCATTTTGTTTCCTAGAGTTGAGAGTCTATCATGGTTTGCCTTCCTTTCTGTTTTCATCTTATTTTATTTTCCCATTTCTTCCCCTATGTTCATCTGTTTTGTTTCTTAAATTCCACATATGAGTAAAATAATGTGGTATTTGTCTGTCTTTGATTGACAGTTTCTCTTAGCATCCTCTAGTTCCATCCATACCATTGCAAATGGCAAGATTTCATTCTTTTTGATGGCTTCTTTATCCATTCATCTGTCCATAGATTTCTCTGCTCTTTCCTTATTTTGGCTATTATAGACTTTGCTGCTATAAGCATTGGGGTGCATGTGTCCCTTTGAATCATTATGTTTGTATCATTTCTATAATTGCTTAATAGTGCAATTGCTATTTTTAAGTTTTTGAGGAACCTCCATACTGTTTTCCAAGAGTGGCGGTATCAGTTTGCACTCCCACCAACAGTAAAAGAGGCTTCCCTTTTCTTTGCATCCTCCCCAATATCTATTGTTTCCTTAGTTATTAATTTTAGCCTTTCCAACTGGTGTGAGGTGGTGTCTCATTGTGTTTTTGACTTGTATTTCCCAGATCCCAAGTGATGTTGAGCATTTTTTCATGTGTCTGTTGGTCATTTGTTTGTCTTCTTTGGATAAATGTTTGTTCATGTCTTCTGCCCATTTTCTTGGCTGGATTTTGGTTTTTGAGTGTGAGTATGATAAGTTCATAAATAACATCTATCAACAGGAGATCAAGGACCTCCACAAAAAGTACTGGCACATCAACAAGACCTGGCCTGACTGAAATGGCTTATACTGAGTTTTTGGGTTCTCCCAGATGGAGGCACTGCTGGATGACAGCAAGAAATTGCAGCAGTTTAAGGTGTGTCTGCCAAAGTGACCTGGTGTCCCAGGGCTTCACTGAGTTCACACTGAGGATTTTCACAACAGGTTCATGGACCTGGTCCAGCAGGTATAGAAGTAGATCTCATAGCCAACTGCTGGCCTCCTTCAATGACCAGAGTATCTCAGAATACCTGGTGGTGTACAGCGCTGCTCACCTCAGGCTACCTGCAGAGGGAAAGCAATTCTTCGAGCACTTCTTGGAGTTGGGGGACGGAGGATCAAGGAGTTCTTTCAGTAGGAGGTGGAGCCTATATATGAGGAGAGTGACCACATTCACATCACTGCACTGGCCCAAGTCTTCCGTGTCTCCATCCTGGTGGAGTACATGGACCTTTACAAGAGCCGCACCAGACATCTTTCCTGAGAGCTCCAAGCTAAAGGTATACCTCTTCTATCAGCCTGGAAACCAAGATAACCTCTACAAATAGGACTGGCCAGGCCTGCTACTGCCCTGCCTGCCCTCCCCTTTGCCAGGGCCTAGACAAGTACAGAGATTTTTCGTGATTGCAAATGGCCATATTTTATTCCCTGTCCCTTCCACATTTCATTAAAGGGGGATACTGGTGATGAAAAAAAAAAAAAAGAATTAGCCTTAGTGGAAGAGTTGCACAGGCTGCAGTGGTGGTGGCAGCTCTTGCCCTCTACTCCACTCTCTAAGTTTTATTACTAGCCCTTTGTCTGATAAGACATTTGCAAATATCTTCTCCATTCATAGGTTGACTTTTAGTTTTGCTGACTATTTCCTTTGCTGTACAAAAGCTTTTTATCCTGAGGAAGCCTCAATAGTTCATTTTTGCTTTTGTTTTACTTTGTCTTTGGAGACAAGTATAGCAAGAAGATACTGTGGCTGAGGTCACAGAAGTTGCTGCCTGGGTTCTTCTCTAGGATTTTGATGGATTACTTTCTCACATTAAGGGCTTTCATCTATTTTGAGTCTATTTTTGTGTATGGTGTAAGAAGATGGTCCTCTTTCATTTTCTGCATGTGGTAGTCCAATTTTCCCAACACATTTGTTGAAGAGACTGTCTTTTTTCCATTAGATATTGTTTCCTACTATTGTATGCATATTAGTTGACCACAGAGTGAGAGTCCATTTCTTGGTTCTTTATTGTGTTCCATTGATCAATGTGTCTGTTTTTGTGCCAGTACCATGCTGTCTTGATGATCACAGCTTTGTAAAGAACTTGAAGTCCGGATTTGTGATGCCACCAGTTTTGGTTTTCCTTTTCAAAATTTCTTTGGCTATTCAGGATCTTTTCTGTTTCCATACAAATTTTAGGATTATTTATTCCAGCTCTGTGAAAAATGCTGATGGTATTTTGATAGGGATTGTATTGAATGTGTAGCTTGTATTGGGTAGCATAGACATTTTAATAATATTTGTTCTTCCAATACATTAGAATGAAACATTTTTCCATTTCTTTGTGTCTTTCTCAATTTCTTTCATGCGTGTTTTATAGTTATCAATGTACAGATTCTTTACATCTTTGATTAGATTTGTTCCTATGTATCTTATGTGGTTTGGTGCAATTGTAAATGGCATTGTTTTTTCTTCAGTCAACATTATTAGTGTACAGAACTGCAACTGATTTCTGTGCATTGGTTTCATATCCTTCCACACTGCTGAATTGATGTATAAGTTCTAGCAATTTTGAGGGGGAGTCTTTTGGGTTTCTACATATATCATGTCATCTGCGAAGAGTGGGAGTTTGACTTCTTTTCTGATTTGGATGTCTTTTATTTCTTTTTGTTGTCTCATTGCTGAGACTAGGATATCCAGTACTATGTTGATAAACACTGGTGAGAGTGAACATCTCTCCCATCTTCTTGACGTTGGGGTAAAAGCTCTCAGTTTTTCCTTGTTGAAGATGATATTTGTGATGGGGCTTTTGTATATGGCTTTTATGATGTTGAGTTATATTCTCTCTATCCCTACATGGTGGAGGGTTTTTATGAAGAAAGCTTGCTGTATTTTGCCAAATGCTGTTTGGCATTTTATGAGAGGATCATATAGTTCTCGTCCTTTCTTCTATTAATGTGGTGTATCACATTGATTATTTTGCAGATGTTGAACCACTCTTGCATCCCAAGAACAAATTCCACTTTGTTATGGTGAATAATCCATTTAATGTACTGTTGGATCTTATTGGCTAGTATTTTGGTGAGAATTTTGGCATCCATGTTCATGAGGAATATTGGTCTGCAATTCTCCTTTTTAGTGGGGTCTTTGTCTGGTTTTAGGATCAAGGTGATGTTGGCCACATAGAATGAATTTGGATTTTTTCTATTTCTTGGAACATTTCTCAAACAATAGATATTAATTCTTCTTTGAATGTTTGATAGAATTCCCTTGGGAAGCTACCTGGTCCTGGACTCTTTTTTGTTTGGAGGTTTTTGATTATTGTTTCAATATTTTTGTTGGTTATGGGTCTATTCAGGTTTTCTATATCTTCTTGTTTCAATTTTGATAGTTTAAATGTTTCTAGGAATTTATCCACTTCTTACAGATTGCTTAATTTGTCTGCATATAATTGCTTATAATATTCTCTTATAATTGTTTGTATTTCTTCAGTGTTGGTTTTGATCGCACCTCTTTCATTCATGATTTTGTTTATTTGGGTCTATTCTCTTGTCTTTTTGATAAGTCTGGCTAGGGGGTTATCAGTCTTATTAATTCTTTCAAAGAACCAGCTCCTACTTTTATGGATCTGTTCCACTGTTTTTATTTTGTTTTGTTTTAAATTAATATATCATTGATTTCCACTCTAATCTTTATTATTTCTCTTCTCCTGATGGGTTTAGGCTCTATTTCCTCTTCTTTTTCCAGCTCCTTGAGGTGTAAGAATAGGTTGTGTATTTGAAGGTTTTCTTCTTCCTTGAGGAAGGCCTATATTGAATTTTCATTTTCATTTACTTACCTCTATGTATTTTTAAAAATTCTTCTTTAATTTCCTGGTTGACTCATTCCTTCTTTTGTAACACATTTTTTTTTAAAGATTTTATTTATTTATTTGACAGAGAGAGATCACAAGTAGGCAGAGAGGCAGGCAGAGAGAGAGGAAGGGAAGCAGGCTTCCTGCTGAGCAGCGAGCCCGATGCGGGACTCAATCCCAGGACTCTGGATCATGACCTGAGCCGAAGGCAGCGGCTTAAGCCACTGAGCCACCCAGGTGCCCCTGTAACACATTCTTTGACTTCCACATACTCATAGTCCTTCCAAATTTCCTTTCGTGGTTAACTTCAAGTTTCATAGATTTGTGGTCTAAAAATATGCATAATATGATCTCAATCTATTTGTACTGGTTGAGACCTGAATTATGATACATTATGTGATCTATTCTGGAGAATGTTCCATGTGCATTCAAGAAGAACTTGTATTCTGTTGCTTTAAGATGGGATGCACTGAATATATCCATGAAGTCCATCTGGTCAGTGTGTCATTCAAAGACCTGTTTCCTTGTTGATCATCTGCTTCGATAGCCTGTCCATTGCTGTGAGTTGGATGTTAAAGTCTCTCACTATTATTATATTATTATCAATCAGTTTCTTTAATTTCATTATTAATTGTTTTTTTATATTTGGCTGCTCCCATGGTAGGGACATAACTATTAACAAGTGTTAGATCTCCTGGTTGGATAGACCCCTTTATTATGATAATGTCCTTCTTCATATCTTCTTACAGTCTTTGGTTTAAAATCTAGTTTGCCTAATATAAGGGTGTAGCTTTCTTTTGATGTCCATTAGCATAATAAATGGTTTTGCAGCCCCTCACTTTCAATCTGGAGGTGTCTGTGTCTAAAATGCATCTCTTCTAAGTAGCATATCAATGGATTTTTTAAAATTTTATTTTATATAAACATATATTTTTATCCCTAGGGGTACAGGTCTGCGAATCGCCAGGTTTACACACTTCACAGCACTCACCATAGCACATACCCTCCCCAATGTCCATAACCCCACCCCCCTCTCCCAGGCCCCCTCCCCCCATCACCCCTCAGTTTGCTTTGTGAGATCAAGAGTCACTTATGGTTTGTTTCCCTCTCAATCCCATCTTGTTTCATTTACTCTTCTGCTACCCCCTTAACCTCCCATGTTGCATCTCCTCTCCCTCATATCAGGGAGATCATATGATAGTTGTCTTTCTCTGATTGACTTATTTCGCTCAGCATGATACCCTCTAGTTCCATCCACGTCGTCGCAAATGGCAAGATTTCATTTCTTTTGATGGCTGCATAGTCTTCCATTGTGTATATATACCACATCTTCTTTATCCATTCATCTGTTGATGGACATCTAGGTTCTTTCCATAGTTTGGCTATTGTAGACATTGCTGCTATAAACATTCGGGTGCATGTGCCCCTTCGGATCACTACATTTGTATCTTTAGGGTAAATACCCAATAGTGCAATTGCTGGGTCATAGGGTAGCTCTATTTTCAACTTTTTAAGGAACCTCCACGCTGTGTTCCAGAGTGGTTGCACCAACTTGCATTACCACCAACAATGTAGGAGGGTTCCCCTATCTCCGCATCCTCACCAGCATCTGTCATTTCCTGACTTGTTAATTTTAGCCATTCTGACTGGTGTGAGGTGATATCTCATTGTGGTTTTGATTTGTATTTCCCTGATGCTGAGTGATATGGAGCACTATTTCATGTGTCTGTTGGCCATCTGGATGTCTTCTTTCCAGAAATGTCTGTTCATGTCCTCTGCCCATTTCTTGATTGGATTATTTGTTCTTTGGGTGTTAATTTTGATAAGTTCTTTATAGATTTTGGACACTAGCCCTTTATCTGATATGTCGTTTGCAAATATCTTCTCCCATTCTGTCAGTTGTCCTTTGGTTTTGTTAACTGTTTCCTTTGCTGTGCAAAAGCTTTTGATGTTGATGAAATCCCAATAGTTCATTTTTGCCCTTGCTTCCCTTGCCTTTGGCGATGTTCCTAGGAAGATGTTGCTGCGGCTGAGGTCGAAGAGGTTGCTGCCTGTGTTCTCCTCAAATTTGGATGGATACCTTTCTCACATTGAGGTCCTTCATCCACTTTGAGTCTATTTTCGTGTGTGGTGTAAGGAAATGATCCAATTTCATTTTTCTGCATGTGGCTGTCCAATGTTCCCAACACCATTTAATGAAGAGGCTGTCTTTTTTCCATTGGACATTCTTTCCTGCTTTGTCATAAGATTAGTTGACCATAGAGTTGAGGGTCTATTTCTGGGCTCTCTGTTCTGTTCCATTGATCTATGTTTCTGTTTTTGTGCCAGTACCATGCAGTCTTGATGATGACAACTTTGTAATAGAGCTTGAAGTCTGGAATTGTGATGCCACCAACTTTGGCTTTCTTTTTCAATATTCCTTTAGCTATTCGAGGTCTTTTCTGGTTCCATATAAATTTTAGGATTATTTGTTCCATTTGTTTGAAAACAATGGATGCCTCTTTGATAGGAATTGCATTAAATGTGTAGATTGCTTTATGTAGCACAGATATTTTCACAATATTTATTCTTCCAATCCAGGAGCATGGAACATTTTCCATTTATTTGTGTCTTCCTCAATTTCTTTCATGAGTACTTTATAGTTTTCTGGGTATAGATTCTTAGTCTCTTTGGTTAGGTTTATTCCTAGGTATGTTATAGTTTTGGGTGCAATTGTAAATGGGACTGACCCCTTAATTTCTCTTTCTTCTGTCCTGTTTTTGATGTAGAGAAATGCAACTGATTTCTGTGATTTATTTTATATCCTGACACTTTACTGAATTCCTGTACAAGTTCTAGCAGTTTTGGAGTGCAGTCTTTTGGATTTTCCACATATAGTATCATATCATCTGTGAAGAGTGATAGTTTGACTTCTTCTTTGCCGGTTTAGATGCCTTTAATTTCCTTTTGTTGTCTGATTGCTGAGGCTAGGACTTCTAGTACTATGTTGAATACCAGTGGTGATAATGGACATCCCTGCTGTGTTCCTGACCTTAGCAGAAAAGCTTTCAGTTTTTCTCCATTGAGAATGATATTTGCAGTGGGTTTTTCATAGATGGCTTTGATAATATTGAGGTATGTGCCCTCTGTCCCTACACTTTGAAGAGTTTTTATCAGGAAGGGATGCTGTACTTTGTCAAATGCTTTTTCAGCATCTATGGAGAGTATCATATGGTTCTTGTTCTTTCTTTTATTAATGTGTTGTATCACATTGATTGATTTGCGGATGTTGAACCAAACTTGCAGCCCTGGAATAAATCCCACTTGGTCGTGGTGAATAATCCTTTTAATGTACTGTTGAATCCTATTGGCTAGTATTTTGGTGAGAATTTTTGCATCTGTGTTCATCATGGATATTGGTCTGTAGTTCTCTTTTTTGATGGGATCCTTGTCTGGCTTTGGGATCAAGGTGATGCTGGCCTCATAAAATGAGTTTGGAAATTTTTCTTCCATTTCTATTTTTTGGTACAGTTTCAGGAGAATAGGAATTAGTTCTTTAGATGTTTGGTAGCATTCCCCTGGGAAGCTATCTGGCCCTGGGCTTTTGTTTGTTTGGAGGTTTTTGATGACTGTTTCAATCTCCTTACTGGTTAATGGGTCTGTTCAGGCTTTCTATTTCTTCCTGGTTCAGTTGTGGTAGTTTATATGTCTCTAGGAATGCATCCATTTCTTCCAGATTGTCAAATTTGTTGGCGTAGAGTTGCTCATAGTATGTTCTTATAATTGTATTTCTTTTTTTTTTAAAGATTTTTATTTATTTATTTGACAGAGAGATCACAAGCAGGCAGAGAGGCAGGCAGAGAGAGAGGAGGAAGCAGGCTCCCTACTGAGCAGAGAGCCCAATGCGGGGCTCGATCCCAGGACTCTGAGATCATGACCTGAGCCAAAGGCAGCGGCTTGACCCACTGAGCCACCCAGGCGCCCCAATTGTCTGTATTTCTTTGGTGTTAGTTGTGATCTCTCCTCTTTCATTCATGATTTTATTTTATTTTATTTTATTTTATTTTATTTTATTTTATTTTTTTAAAGATTTTATTTATTTCTTTATTTTGTCATAGAGAGAGAAGCGAGAGTGAGCACAGGCAGACAGAGTGGCAGGCAGAGGCAGAGGGAGAAGCAGGCTCCCTGCCAAGCAAGGAGCCCGATGTGGGACTCGATCCCAGGACGCCGGGATCATGACCTGAGCCGAAGGCAGCTGCTTAAGCAACTGAGCCACCCAGGCATCCCTCATTCATGATTTTATTTATTTGGGTCCTTTCTCTTTTCTTTTTGATAAGTCTGGCCAGGGGTTTTATCAATCTTATTAATTCTTTCAAAGAACCAGCTCCTAGTTTTGTTGATTTGTTCTATTGTTTTCTTGGTTTCTATGTCATTTATTTCTGCTCTGATCTTTATGATTTCTCTTCTCCTGCTGGGTTTAGGCTTTCTTTCTTGTTCTTTCTCCAGCTCCTTTAGGTGTAGGGTTAGGGTGTATACCTGAGACCTTTCTTGTTTCTTGAGAAAGGCTTGTACCACTATATATTTTCCTCTCAGGACTGCCTTTGTTGTGTCCCACAGCTTTTGAACCGTTGTGTTTTCATTATCATTTGTTTCCATGAATTTTTTCAATTCTTCTTTAATTTCCTGGCTGACCCATTCATTCTTTAGAAGGATGCTGTTTAGTCTCCATGTATTTGGGTTCTTTCCAAATTTCCTCTTGTGATTGAGTTCTAGCTTCAAAGCATTGTGGTCTGTAAATATGCAGGGAATGATCCCAATCTTTTGATAACGGTTGAGACCTGATTTAGGACCGAGGATTTGATCTATTCTGGAGAATGTTCCATGTGCACTAGAGAAGAAGGTGTATTCTGTTGCTTTGGGATGAAATATTCTGAATATATCTGTGATGTCCATCTGGTCCAGTGTGTCATTTAAGGCCTTTATTTCCTTGTTGATCTTTTGCTTGGATGATCTGTCCATTTCAGTGAGGGGAGTGTTAAAGTCCCCTACTATTGTTGTATTATTGTTGATGTGTTTCTTTGATTTTTTTATTAATTGGTTTATATAGTTGGCTGCTCCCACATTAGGGGCATAGATATTTAAAATTGTTCGATCTTCTTGTTGGACAGATCCTTTGAGTATGATATAGTGTCCTTCCTCATCTCTTATTATAGACTTTGGCTTAAAGTCTAATTGATCTGACATAAGGATTGCCACTCCTGCTTTCTTCTGATGTCCATTAGCAGGGTAAATTCTTTTCCACCCCCTCACTTTAAATCTGGAGGTGTCTTCGGGTCTAAAATGAGTTTCTTGTACGCAACATATAGATAGGTTTTGTTTTTTTATCCATTCTGATCCCCTGTGTCTTTTGATTGGGGCATTTAGCCCATTAACATTCAGGGTAACTATTGAGACATATGAATTTAGTGCCATTGTATTGCCTGTAAGGTGACTGTTATTGTATATTGTCTCTGTTCCTTTCTGATCTACTACTTTTAGGCTCTCTCTTTGCTTACAGGACCCCTTTCAATATCTCCTGTAGAGCTGGTTTGGTATTTGCAAATTCTTTCAGTTTTTGTTTGTCCTGGAAGCTTTTAATCTCTCCTTCTATTTTCAATGATAGCCTATCTGGATATAGTATTCTTGGCTGCATGCATGTTTTTCTCGTTTAGTGCTCTGAATATATCATGCCTGCTCTTTCTGGCCTGCCAGGTCTCTGTGGATAAGTCTGCTGCCAATCTAATATTTTTACCATTGTATGTTACAGACTTCTTTTCCCGGGCTGCTTTCAGGATTTTCTCTTTGTCACTAAGACTTGTAAATTTTACTATTGGGTGATGGGGTGTGGACCTATTCTTATTGATTTTGAGGGGGGTTCTCTGAACCTCCTAAATTTTGATTCTTGTTCCTTTTGCCATATTGGGGAAATTCTCTCCAATAATTCTCTCCAATATACCTTCTGCTCCCCTCTCTCTTTCTTCTTCTTCTGGAATCCCAATTATTCTAATGTTTCGTCTTATGGTGTCATTTATCTCTCAAATTCTCCCCTCGTGGTCCAGTAGCTGTTTGTCCCTCTTTTGCTCAGCTTCTTTATTCTCTGTCATTTGGTCTTCTATATTGCTAATTCTTTCTTCTGCCTCATGTATCCTAGCAGTGAGAGCCTCCATTTTTTATTGCACCTCATTAATAGCTTTTTTTAAATTTCAACTTATTTAGATTTTAGTTCTTTTATTTCTCCAGAAAGGGCTTTTATATCTCCCGAGAGGGTTTCTCTAATATCTTCCATGTCTTTTTCGAGTGCGGCTAGAACCTTGAGAATTGTCATTCTGAACTCTAGATCTGACATATTACCAATATCTCTATTGATTAGGTCCCTAGCCTTTGGTACTGCCTCTTGTTCCTTTTTTTTTTTTTTTTTTTTTTTGTGGTGAATTTTTCTGCCTTGTCATTTTGTCCAGAGAATAGTATATGAAGGAGCAAGTAAAATAGAGCAAGTAGAGTTCCGGAGGACAGGAATGAAGATGGCGGCCTCCCAGTCTCGGGACCCCACTCCTCAGTGTGCCCTCAGTAAACAGTGCCCAATTACTCCCGTCACCCTGGCTGGCTCCGAGCTGACCGAGCCTGCGACCGGTTCAAGGTAACACCGAGCTTAGAGCTCACTCCTTGGCTCTGTCTCTGTAGCTGGCTTCCCTGTTCTAATACCTATAAGCTCTGCGACACTCAGACACCCCAGATCCTTCTGTGCCCCTGCGGGACCTGAGGCCACGCTGACCCTGCATGGGCTTCACCCTGGTTAAGCCTCTGGAGCGATGTCCCTCAGCGGAACAGACTTTTAAAAGTCCTGATTTTGTGCTCCATTGCTCCACCGCTTGTCGGGAGCCAGCCCCTCCCACCGCGGTCTATCTTCCCCTCGCTTTGGATTCACTTCTCCGCCAGTCCTACCTTTCAGATAGTGGTTGATTTTCTGTTTCTAGCATTACTGTTCTTCTTCTCTTTGATCTCCCATTGGATTTGTAGGTGTTTGCAATCTTTAGATAAGCTATCTAGCTGATCTCCCGCTACCTGAAGTAGTCTCAGCCCGCTACTTCGCCATCTTGACTCCTCCCCCTAAATATATATATTTTTCATTTGTAATTTCTTTTTCTACTTTTTGGTTATTAGGAAAATAAATTATTGAATTAAAATTGTAATAAATATAATCTTGAAGTCATCTTATTTCCTGCAGTGTTCCTGTGTCAAATTCAAAAGATTCAATAGTGGGCTCCTTTTTTTTTTTAATAGAGAATGTATAATTTTAAAAACTATGAATTTATTTTTAACAATACCTAGATGTTGTCAGGCATTATTTTTTTTCTGCATTTGATTATTTTTTTAATTTAATTTTATTTTATTTTCAGTGTTCCAAAATTCATTGTTTATGCACTACACCCAGTGCTCCATGCAATACATGCCCTCTATAATACCCACCACCGGGCTCACACAACACCCCCCCCAAAACCAGTTTTTTTCTCACAGTCCATAGTCTCTCATGGTTTGTCTCCCCTACCATTTCCCCCATCTCACTTCTCCTCTCCATCTCCCAATGTCCTCCATGTTTTTCCTTATGCTCCACAAGTAAATGAAACCATATGATAATTAACTCTATCTGCTTGACTTATCTCAGCATAATCTCTTCTAGTCCCGTCCAAGTTGATATAAAAGATGGGTATTCATCCTTTCTGATGGAGGCATAATACTCCATTGTATATATGGACCATATATTCTCTATCTATTCATTCATTGAAGGGCATCTTGGTCCTTTCTACAGTTTGGCAACTGTGGCCATTGCTGCTATGAACATTGGGGTACAGGTGGCCCTTCTTTTCACTACATCTGTATTTTGGGGGTAAATACCCAGTAGTGCAATTGCAGTATCATAGGGAAGCTCTATATTTAATTTCTTAAGAAATCTCCACACTGTTTTCCAAAGTGGCTACACCAGCTTGCATTCCCACCAACAGTGTAAGAGGGTTCCCCTTTCTTCACATCCTCTCCAACACTTGTTGTTTACTGTCTTGTTACTTTTGGTCATTCTGACTGGTTTAAGGTGGTATCTCAATGTGGTTTTGATTTGAATCTCCCTGATGGCTAATGATGCTGAACATTTTTCCATGCGTCTGTTAGCCATTTGTATGTTGTCTTTGGAGAAGTGTCTGTTCATGTTTTCTACCCACTTTTTGACATGATCTGTTTTGTGCGTGTTGGGTTTGAGGATTTCTTTATAGATCTTGGATATCAGCCCTTTGTCTGTAGTGTCATTTGCAAATACCTTCTTCCATTCTGTGCGTTGACTTTTTGTTTTGTTGACTATTTCCTTTGCTGTGAAGAAGGTTTTTATTTTGATGAAGTCCCAAAAGTTCATTTTTGCTTTTTTTCCTTTTTCTTTGGAGACATATATTTTTTTTTAATTTTTTTTAAGATTTTATTTATTTATTTGACAGACAGAGATTACAAGTAGGCAGAGAGGCAGGCAGAGAGAGAGGAGGAAGCAGGCTCCCTGCTGAACAGAGAGCCCAATGTGGGGCTCGATCCCAGGACTCTGAGATCATGACCTGAGCTGAAGGCAGAGGCTTTAACCCACTGAGCCACCCAGGCGCTCCCTGGAGACATATCTTGAAAGAAGTTGCTGTGGCCAGTGTATAAGAGTTTACTGCCTATGTTCTCTTCTAGGATTTTGATAGATTCCTGACTCACATTGAGGTCTTTTATCCATTTCAAGTTTATCTTTGTGTATGATGTAAGAGAATGGTCGAGTTTCATTCTTCTATGCATACCTGTCCAATTTTCCCAGCACCATTTAGTAAAGAGACTGTCTTTTATCCATTGTGTATTTTTTCCTGATTTGTTGAAGATTAGTTGACCATAGAGTTGTGGGTCCACATCTGAGCTCTCTACTCTGTTGCACTGCTCTATGCGTCTGTTTTTGTAACAGTACCATGTTGTCTTGGTGATCACAGATTGTAGTAAGCTTGAAATTAGATAATGTGATGCCCCCAGTTTTGTTTTTCTTTTTCAACATTTCCTTAACAATTTGGGGTATCTTCTGGTTCCATACTAGTTTTAGAGTTGTTTGTTCCAGTTCTTTGAAAAATGCCAGTGGAATTTTGATCAGGATGGCATTGAAAGTAAAGATTGTTCTTGGCAGTATAGACATTTTAACAATGTTTATTCGTCCAATCCATGAGCAAGGAATGCTTTTCCATCTTTTTGTGTCTTCTTCAATTTCTTTCATGAGTATTTGGTAGTTTCTTGAGTACAGATCCCTTTCTCTTTGGTTAGGTTTATTCCCAGGTATCTTACGGTTCTTGGTGCTATATTAAATGGAATAGATTCTCTAATTTCCCTTTCTATATTTTCATTGTGAGTGTAAAATAAAGCAATTGATTTCTGTACATTGATTTGTATCCTGCCACATTACTGAATTTTTGTATGAGTTCTAGTAGTTTGGGGGTGGAGTCTTTTGGGTTTTCCATAGAAAGTATCATGTCATATGCAAAGAGAGAGAGTTTGACTTCTTCATTGCCAACTTGTATACCTTTTATTTCTTTTTGTTGTCTGATTGATGTTGCTAAAGACTATTTGTCAACCAATAGTGCAATATGTTCTTAAACGTAAATCTTGAAGAAAGCTTTTATCCATAATGATAATTTTCCCTTTATATCTGTACAGATCACAGAATAATTTCACAATTTTTTTTATTTGAACTTAACAGCACCTTATCTTGTAGAAAAGATAGCTTTGGATTCTGCAATACAAAAATGAAAAAATGAGAATCTAAAACAGATGATTCACCAATCACAAACAAAACAGAGTTCCATGCCCCATGTCTCAGAAAAAAAAAAAAAAAATGCCATTTCAACTGTAATTGCCTGTGTTTGGTGTGGTGTTTTTATTTTTAATATGCCCCTGAGAATAAATGGAAAATTTAATTAAAAATCTTAAAATGTTCTAGAACTATCAGGTGGCAATTATAATTTTATTATCTATTTCCAAGGCTGGTTTTTTTCCAAAATGATAATCTTCAGCAGAATTTAGAAGTTTATAAAATTCCAGCCTCCAAACTTTGACATTAATTCAATCCATCAAAAACTATATAGTGCCTAATATATGGGAACACGTTGTTAGGCTCTGTAAGAAAGATAGTTTTTTAATCAAATAATTTATTTCTTGCCTCTAAAAAACTATTTCTTGAAGAGAACATTTAATTTTAATAAGACAATAACTAAATAACATTTACAATCTTGACATTACCAGTCATATATATATGTAATAAAAATTGTTTGAATTCTTGTATACATTAAGACATGGTATCTATTGTGTGAAGGTCAAAAGTTCAGACATTTTCTAGGCAGAAAAAAAATGGTGATTACTGCATCCTCTGAAGCTTGATCTGGCAGGATCTACATAACGGATCACATATGTATGAGTAGAGGGCAAATGTCTTACTCTACATTTCCCATAAGAATTGAAGCCTCGGGGGCGCCTGGGTGGCTCAGTGGGTTAAGCCGCTGCCTTCAGCTCAGGTCATGATCTCAGGGTCCTGGGATCGAGTCCCACATCGGGCTCTCTGCTCAGCAGGGAGCCTGCTTCCCTCTCTCTCTCTCTCTCTCTGCCTGCCTGTCTACTTGTGATCTCTCTCTGTCAAATAAATAATAAATAAAATCTTAAAAAAAAAAAAAAGAATTGAAGCCTCTAAGAAGTGACTGCATGAATGTTTTAATTTATTTGTGAAGAGATCCTATGGAGTATAAATGGAGTCTGCAGAAAGCCAAGCTAAGGGAAAAGGAAGAACAGTAAAATGTATATTCTCAAGTTTGGTCACCGCAATGGGCAACTGTAGCTGAATTCCACCAGGACCTTCTAAATAAATGTGTACAATGTATCTTAGTACTTCCTATGCATGCAACAGAATTTGGGAATATATATTCACCTTTTCTTCCATTGAATAATGAGTTAGCCATGACATGTTCATTTCACCATGCTTCTAGGCTGCACCTGCATGAGTACCAGGTAGTTCCTAGTAACATCACATAATGGATCAGAGAAGCACTGTACAGAACATAAGAGACAAGTACCACAGTTGATGGGGAATATCATCAGGTAATGTCTTTTAAAAGCTATTCCTTGTCCAATATCTGGTGTAAAAAGTGTGCCAGTAGAATGTGAGGAGGAATCCGAGACATTTCTAATACAACACATGACAGAAAGGCAAATTATGAACCTATTTAAACAAAACTGATTTTGATGATAAGGGTCAGAACTAGCTCATTAAGCAAAAATTACCATTAGCATCTACTACATGTTGAAACCTTCACTGGAAGTTTTATCGCAAAGAAGAATCAAAATCAGTCCTTGCTTTCAAAGGGCTCAAAGAAAATTAAGAGAGAAAATGATTTGAAAAAGCAAAAACGTAATGAAATTTTAAGGTAATTTAATTAAAAATGTAAATCCCTAAAAGGTTTGAGAAATATTTTATAAGTAAACTCATCAAGACATGGTGACTAAATGTAAATAAAACATAAACAAAGATAGGATAAATATGTCTTCAAGTTGAAAAAAAAAAGTTTTTGAGAGAAAAATTACAAGTTTTATTTCCTAGTAGTGCTGCATTTCAGAACCCATCCTAGTCTAAAATCATCTCTCTCCCAAACTCAATTTTCAATTTCCAAACTGAAATAATTAGCTGAAAGTTAGTCATGTGTGTTCTCTGAAAGACTCTCAAAGAGAAAACAACTTAAGAACATAAATTGTACCTGAAAGTTAACTAGCTCATGCCAATTAAGTTTTTCTAAAGAGGACTAAAAAAACTCATGCTGGTACGTAAGGTACTTAGAAATAACCTTTTAGTTCAATGTACACACTCTTACACCCCTCCAAATATTAATCTTGTAAAAGAGAGATTTGATAATAATTATCATCTTAGATTATGATGAGCTTACTCAAATGAAATGTATTGGTATATATACACTTCGAGACTTAAGAATGTCTATACAGTCATATCTCAAAGATATTACTGGCTCAGTTCCAGACCACCATAGTAAAGTATATTCACAATAAAGTGAATCAAATGAGGTGTTTTTTTTTATTTCCAGTACTTATAAGAGTTTTTATTACACTATACTGTAGTTTAAGTGTTAATAATGTTACACCTAAAAAAAAAAAGTATGTACCTTAATTTAAAATACTTTATGAATCACAGACCTATACCACTAAAACAAATAATAGATATTAATTAATTGAATTTAAATGAAAATAATTAAAAAATACTTTATTGTTAAAAAATTTTAACCATCATCTGTGCTTTCAGCAAGTCATAATCCTTTTGCTGGTGTAGGGTTTTGCTTTGATGCCGATGGCTGCTGACTGATCAGAATGGTGGCTTTTGAAGGTTGGGGTCGCTGTGGCAATTTTTAAAATAAGGCAATAATGAAGTTTCCTATATCAGATTGACTTCCTTTCATGTACTATTTCTTTGTGGCATGAAATACTATTTGATAGCATTTTACCCACAGTAGAACTTCTTTTAAAATTGGAGTCAATCTTCTCAAATGCTGCTACTTCTTTATGAACTAACTTTATGTAATATTCTAAGTTCTTGGGACGCCTGGGTGGCTCAGTTGGTTAAGCAGCTGCCTTCGGCTCAGGTCATGATCCCAGCGTCCTGGGATCGAGTCCCACATTGGGCTCCTTGCTTGGCGGGGAGCCTGCTTCTCCCTCTGCCTCTGCCTGCCATTCTGTCCGCCTGTGCTCGCTCTCTCTCCCTCTCTCTCTGACAATAAATAAAAAAAAATCTTTAAAAAATTTAAAAAAAAGAGTCTCTAATATTCTAAGTTCTTAATTATAATTTAAATTAAAAATTCAATAATGTTCACAGCATTTTCAGCCAGAGTAGATTCTATCTGAAAAAAATCTCTTTCTTTGTTCATCCATAAGAATCAACTTCTTATCCACTAAGTTTGTATCACAAGATTAAATCAATTTAGTCACATTTTCAGGCCACATGTAATAGTAGTTCTTTTTTCTATTTCCAGTACATCCACAATTACTTGCCTCAGTGAAGACTGAACCCCTCATAGTTATCCATAAGGGTGGGAATCCACTTCTTCCAGATTCCTGATAATATTGATATTTGACCTCCTCCCATGCATCATAAATGTTCTTAGTGGCATCTAGAATTTTGAAGCCTTCCCAAAATGTTTTCAATTTACTTTGCCCAGATCCATCAGAGGAATCACTATCTATGGCAGCCATAGCTTTATGAAATGTATGTCTTAAATAATAATACTTTAAGGTTACAGAAAGGATGTTATCTTAGCAGGAATGAAAACATTTATCTCATTGTACCTCTCCATCAGAGTTTTGGGTAACCAGTTGCATTGTCAGTAAACAGTGATATTTTAAATATCAGTGATATTTTGTATATATATATATATATATATATATATATATATATATATTTTTTTTTTTCCCTGAGCAGTAAGTTTTAATATTAGGCTTAAAATATTCAGTGACATGTTGTAAATAAATATGCTGTCATCCAGGCTTTGCTGTTCCATTTATAGAGGACAAAGTAGTTCCAGCTTAATTCTTTTTTTTTAATTTTTTAAAATATTTCATTATTTATTTATTTATTTATTTATTTATTTATTTATTTATCTGAGAGAGAGAGAGAGACAAAGAGAGAGAGCATGAGAGGGAAGCAGACTCCCTGTGGAGCCAGGAGCCTGATGCAGGACTTAATCCTGGGACTCCAGGATCATGACCTGAGCTGAAGGCAGTCCCTTAACCAACTGAGCAACCCAGGTGCCTTGATCCAGCTTAATTCTAAGGGTCCCCAGATTTTCAGTAAATGAGCACTGGTTTCAACTTAAACTAACTTAACCAACTTAAGCTAGCTTCAAAATGTTCTTCTGCAGGTATATCACCTCTCTCAGGGTTCATGGAATTAAAAAGGGTTAGGGTCTTACTCTGGATTAGGCTATGCTTGTGGGAATGTTGTATCTGGTTTGATCTTTCCATGCTGCTAAAATTTTCTCCATAATAGCAATAAAGTTGTTTCTCTTTTTTCTTATTCATATATTCACTGGAATATCTTTTAATTTCCCACAAGAACTTTTCTTTGCATGTGCAACTTGGCTAACTGTTTGGAATAAGAAGTTTAGTTTTCAGCTTATTTTGGCTTTGAACATGTTTTCCTCACTAAGCTTAATCATTTCTAGCTTTTGATTTAAAATGAGTGACATACAACTCTTTTTTTTGTTTTTTGTTTTTTGTTTTTTTTCTCTTGAGCACTTAGAGACTATTACAGGTTATTAATTTGCCTAGTTTCAATACTGTTATGTCTCAGGGAATAGGGAGGCCTAAGAAGAGGGATAGAAATGGGGGCCAATCAGTGGAGCAGTGAGAACACACACAAAATTTATCAAATAACTGTGTCTTATATAGCTACAGTTCATGGTATTCCAAAACAATTAGAATAGTAACATCAAAGATCACTGATCTTTAATTTAAAAATTAAATTAATTTAAAAATTAATTTTAAAAAATAAAATACTATAAGGATTTCTAAATCATGATACAGAGGCACAAATTGGGCAACTGCTAATCAGAAAAATGGTGACAATCCACTTGCTCAATACAGGGTTGTTACAGACTTTTAACAATATCTGCAAAGTGCAAAAGAGTAAGCTATGCTTTTTTGAGTAGACTTCTCCATTTGTTGTGAACAATTGAGAAATAGGAGATTATAGACAAGCAAATCCCACCCAGTTCCTTTAAATCTTGGACTTTTCAGGCTAGTCTATGGCTAATTCTTGGTTTTCAGAATACTAAGTACTCTTGATCCTTTATCTTTAGTTATGATTCTTTACTGCATCTTCTTGTTCTTTGCCTCTTGATGGAATTCCCAGAGCTCACTACTCAGGCCACTGTTTTTTGTTATTCTCATCCCTTTGTGATTTTGTTAATTTTGAATGCCAGCAGTATACCAACAACTTCCAAATTTATATTTGCGTCATCAACCTGAATTCCATACTGGTAACCTAATGTAACTATACACTTCCTAGTTAGATGTAAATAGGCATCTCTAAATTAGCTTTTCCAACATAAAACTTCATACTTCCAACTATCCTCCTAATTCTCCTCCATCTGTGGAGTTCCCACACACAGTTTATTGAAATTCTATTTTTAGAATTGCTATACCAGAAACCTTGGCATCCTCCTAATTTTCCCTCTTTATTTCACATCTCCTCTTCAATCAAGACATTGTGCTGCTCCCCCTTCAAAATAAATTACAAATTATATCATTTCTTAGTTATCTCCATGGATACCAGCCATCCAAGTACCATAATCTTTCTATCGAGATATTCCAAAAGGCACAAAATACCTTCCCATTATTTATTTTGACTCTCAACACGGTTGCCCGAATGATCTTCTAAAATCTAAATCTTTATCAGTGACTGTCATTCTTTCCTTAAAAATTCACAAGGGCTTACCATTTCCTGAGAGTAAAAACAAAGCAAAACAAAATTGTAATAGCCTGAAAAGCTGTGTTCCTTCTTAGAACTCTGGTCTCATCTCCTATAATAATCTCTTTGACTATACTACCCTCCCTATTGTTTTTGGAACATAACAGGTATTCACATGTTGTTCCCCCTTCTTGGTATGTTCTTGTCCCATATCCCCAAACTTTTTCTGCATAAATATTGGCTTATCAATGAAGCTATCCTAGCAATACTAAAAACCTTCTTTCACTGTTCTGATGACTTTTTCTGTTTTCATTTTCCGATAACACCACTTATGCTATTATTAAAGACCACAGAATCACTTAAATGTTATGCTTACTTAATCATTGACATCTACTCATTAGAAGTTAAGTCTGTTCAGGGCAGAGCTTTTTTTTTTTTTTTTTTTAAAGATTTTATTTATTTATTTGATAGAGAGAGATCACAAGCAGGCAGAGAGGTAGTCAGAGAGAGAGGAGGAAGCAGGCTCCCTGCCGAGCAGAGAGCCCGATGCGGGGCTCGATCCCAGGACCCTGAGATCATGACCTGAGCCAAAGGCAGCGGCTTAACCCACTGAGCCACCCAGGCGCCCCCAGGGCAGAGCTTTTCATCGCTCATTTTATTCTCCCTCATGCCTAAAACAGTGTCTGGTATATATTAAACACCCAATGAATCCAATGCATGAATGAAGAGGTTGCTGAAAGCATATACAAAATGGACCATTCTCACTACAATATTTTTTTTTTCCCTGTAGATTTCTTTTTCATGGTACCTAACATAATGGCCAGTTTGGTCAAAAATTTGCACTTAAACTTTATCCTCTAAATGTTTATGAAAACATTACCTGGATAGTTTGATACATCTTCTTATCATATAATAAGTATTTTATTAACTTACTGTCATAAATTAGAGTAGCCAGCCATAGAAAATTATACTACTAGGAAAAAAGATAAGAAAGATAATGTTAAAGTGTGATAACTTATACAATCCAAAAATCTGGACAGTTCTAGAATACACGCACACACACACACACATACACATATTCAATGGCACACACTCCAAAAGAAATTGATTGTGTGAATATAAAATAATAAGGCCTTAAAATCAGATAGAAATAAAATTGATGATTTCAAAATCTTGAGTGTCAAAAATATTTGAACCAAGTGAAATAATGGAGCCTTTGCAAAATAAATACTTTAAATATTTGCATATTACTTATATTATCTACTGAAGAGACTTCACCCAAAAGTATTTACTACCAACATGAAATCCATAAAAGCATCCATCACATAGTCAGCTTTATCTAAATGAAACACAGGAAAATATTGATACATTTCTAGAAATGATAATTAGGTATGTAATGCACATCACCAAGTACATGAACTCACTTTGAGTTCACAGTGGTAGTTCTAAAGTTAGTAGCTCAAGCTCTGTTAAATTACATACAAATCACTAAAACCAGAAGTAGTCAAGACAACCTTGAAGGGACAAAATATTACACTTATTAAAATGATCCATAACCAGTTGAATCAAATAGCTTTCTCTACTGAGATATTAACGTGTTGTTTGAATTGTTTATACATACTACTAAAACTTCACATTTTATAGTGTGTTCTCACTATGGTATATCATACAGGTAAAGATATGTATTTGTTTAATTAAATGGTATTCAGAGAACATTTTTAGGCATGACAAAAATTCAAAAGTTGAATAAAGGATGAACAGTTATCATTAAGGAACTTATAATTCATCAAAATTTGGAATATATATATGAAAAAATAAAATGTTATGTAAATCAGTTTTATAACTTTAAGACTACCTAGTGATAATGTATACTAAATATGTTATTTTTAATACTAAATACACTCTGATAAACATTTTATATACATTATCTCATCTGATCCTGGTTACAAATCCAAATGCAAGTCTATTATTATCCCCATTGCATAGATGAGACTATCAGTGTTAGAGAGAGTAATATAACAGGCCAGTGAGTGTGTGTTAGAAGGACATGAATTTAAATCTGTTAGTCTGATTACTATGTTGCCATGAACTAAAATATTTCTTCCAAAAACATGCACATTCAGAAATATTTTTAAGGCAGAAAAGACCTGTATTTTTTTTTTTTTGGAAGGCAAATAGGAAATGCCTCTATCTTCAAGTCCTAGAAAATGATGGGTTTAGATGAAAAAACAAAACCTCTGAGCATTCAGAAAGAGTGATTAATTCACATCAGAATCTTTCAAAGAGAACGCCTGTAATTTAGTAATGTCAAAACTACTGCTGGATTTTCAAGAATAGAGAAATTCACAAGAATTGAATTCTATTTGGAGGTATTATACTAGGAAATCTGCCTCTTGTAACAAATATGATAAAAGAAAAAACAATCAGTACTAATGGGCAGATAGTGAAAATTTAAGGCAGAAACTTTCTTAACTTAACCTAAAAGCCTTATGTTATTGAAATATTTTGCATATTCTTTGAATATTTTGCATACTCTTTCAGTCTTTGAACACATTTTTCAACGTTTAGACAATTTCACAATCAAGTGTTGTTTAGAAATCTTGATTTTTAACTTACATGTGAAAAATTTCATTTTTTCTCTTTATATTTTTTGACACCATCTTATGATATTTTGTGAAATTCTTTTCCTATGGACCATTTTTCTTTTCTTTTTCTTTTTACTTAATTTCTTGTAAGAGCAGTTTAATTGGAAAAATCAAGTGTTTAGTGACACTACTAACTGATGGATAACTTTGAGGCATTTAGCCTGTGGCAGATAAAGAAAACTCATTGTCTATACTATGTAGCCATATGGTCAAGTGAATTGAGGATATACATCATAAAGTGAAATAATCTTTGTCTAACTTTTAACAAATCTCTGGAGACCATTACCTTTAGTTAAAAGTAACTAAAGGTCATAATCCTCTAGTAAAGTAAATTGTTAATATAAACTTTTAGGATGTTGGAGAAAAATGCAATTCTGTGAGCAAAGTATAGTACTGCACTATCTGCATAAAATGTTTGTGGTTTATCTCAGATAAATTATGCTGTCAAAGGAGAATTATACTAAAATAATTCCTTATATAAAGCACTAGACACTGAAAAAATACTCATCTGTATATAACAGTAAAAAGTAGAAGGAATGACATCATTGGATGCAGAAAAGAAGCAATAAAATAAAATTCTCTTAGATTTTCCATTTACATAAATTATATAATAGAATGTCTTTGTATGGTGATGGCTGTGCATTCAGCTGTAAGTAAGTTAACTGTTATTACTACAGCAAAATTGTGCCATTTGTAGTTATAAAATGTGAGAGAAAAATGACAAGGAAGTAGAATATCAAGCATTACTAGGAGAGCAATTTATTATTTATCCATGAAAGGACTTGAAATAGCAGAGCAGTAAGATAAGATGGAGGTTAAGATTGATTTGTGAGGAATCAGGAAATCAAATGGAATTTATAGAAACACAATAATGGTTAGTAAAATAACTAAGTAAGTGAATTATGGAGAAGAGCTTGGATATAAACCAGTGTTTGCAAAATCTTTGTCAGTGTAGGTTTTCTATATGTAATGAAACTTTTATGATGGTATCAGATTACGAAAGAAGACATGATCTGGCTTGATGTTTGGACCCATATAAGTTTAAAACATAGATGTAGTGATGTTCTATGAATAATAAAATTCCACAAAGCACATTGAATAATCTATAATATGTCTGAGATATATGTGACAGTTGTGAGTGCAGCAAACTTATGTAACAATATTTGTAAAAATAAGAATGAGACGAATGGATAAGGAAGATGTGGTCCATATACACAATGGAGTATTATGCCTCCATCAGAAAGGATGAATACCCAACTTTTGTAGCAACATGGACGGGACTGGAAGAGATTATGCTGAGTGAAAGAAGTCAAGCAGAGAGAGTCAATTATCATATGGTTTCACTTATTTGTGGAACATAACAAATAGCATGGAGGACAAGGGGAGATGGAGAGAAGGGAGTTGAGGGAAATTGGAAGGGGAGGTGAACCATGAGAGACTATGGACTCTGAAAAACAATCTGAAGGGTTTGAAGAGATCGGGGGGGGGTGGGAGGTTGGGGGAACCAGGTGGTGGGTATTAGAGAGGGCATGGATTGCATGGAGCACTGGGTGTGGTACAAAAAACAATGAATACTGTTATGCTGAAATAAATTAAAAAATGATTTAAAAAAAGTAAGAATGAGAGAATTCACACTGATTATTTTTCCAGAGGTAATTTATCCATAAATATTTTTTTATCCATGATACTCTTATGTATATTAGATTCTAGTAGGTTTTTACCCTAGGTGAGGATATATGGATATTTAAAATGTCATTTCAGAGAACACCAAATTAGAAGAATACCATAATACAGTAGATAAAGTTGAGAGAAGTTTTGAAAATTTGCATGTGCAAGTATTTATTAAAGAAGAAAAACTAATTTTGTTTTTTAGCTATACTATTAATAGTTAATGATGTCTTCAACGATTTATGATTATGGTATAATAGTTTCAATATAAATTTATGCTCAGAAGGTTTGCAGTGAAAGCACTTCCTAATCTGGAGAGCACTGGAAAATAAACCTCTACAATAAGAAAACACCTGAATTACTTGGAAGATAAGTAGGGTAATTGGATTCACAGGTGAGAGAAAATAAAATGGTATTCAATCCAATGTTAGCAAAGAGAAGATAGTTGCTTCAAGTTCTTTAGCAAATCTAATGATACAGATACTAAATAACTGTGTTCAAATTATACAATGTCACATTATGTAATAACAATTTTTTTATTTTATTTTTTAAATTTTATTTTAAATATAGTTAAAATAGTCAAACAAAAGGATAATTAGAGGAAAGTATATTTGTCAAAATGTTGTTAGAATATCACTTACGTATTTCAGAGGATTTATTGTATAAATTAGGTACAAAAGTTTTAGAAAGATGTTAAGTGAGAAAAGTGAGAAAAGTTTCTCAATGATGAGAAACTGCAGGGAACACTATGCTTTTTGAAGTAAAGAAAAATAATAGGAATGTTGCCCAGAACCAATGTCCTTGCCATTCAGGCTTCTAGGTGTGAGTTTTGTGGCTGTTAGAATAAACATTGTTAAAGTTTTTCAGAATTCAGAAGTCTATAATCCCATTACGCTCATTAGGCCTTTCAGTCTCAGATTACCAAAAGATTTACTGTTATGGGTACTGCAGAAGTCAGTCTATGGACTCTGCTACTGAGATTAATGTGTTCACTCTCTGAACAACTCCATGGGAAACTATGCTGCTGGCTGAGGCTGCTGGGAGGTCCTTCAGCTGTTCTTACTGGCACCACACTTCCTAAGGAAGAAGTTGCCATTTTTGTTACTGGACACTACAACAGACCAGAAAGGAAGAACAATTCTTTCTTTCATCCTTTCACTTAAGATCTTCATTTACTGCCTCTGATTGGCTAGCAAGGAAGTATAAGGAATGTAATTTTCAGGTTTCTACACACTGGTGATACTGAGGTGAGCATGTAAAGGCAGATATGGAGATGAGACCCAAAGACAAATAACAAAATACAGTGTCTCAATTACATATAGCAGAATTGAAAAATAAAGACAAATATGTTATGAAATTCAAGTTGACTAACATGTTGACATCTCTAACAGACTAGGCACAGTGGCTGGTAGAGATAGAAATTACATGGTACAGGGTGACAAAAATAATACAGCTGTAAATAAAGATTCAGAACAGTAAAGAATCAGTAACCTGAGAGTCTCAAGGTATTAACTATGAATTCTAGAGAAAATCAATTTGAAGAATAAAGAGCAAAACAAATAGTAATCAGACCTAGAGGATGAAGAAAAAATCCCAATGAAGTCAAGTCACAAAAAGATCGTGATGAACATACTGGAGAAACAGAGATCATGTGAGTCAAGCAAAGGCTTGTCAATTGTCTAGATTATTAGATTTTAGGGCCAGAGAAAGTCTTCAACTTGAGATCCTGAAATTACTTATACAAGTAGCTCAGTTAATGCTTTGCAAAATGGTAGTTTTCATCTTATTACCTAATTTCTGGCACTCCTTTATATTCTGTGAAAATATTTCATAGTTTATTTAACCTACTTATCTCCATATATGAAGATAATATATAAGAGTTATAAAGAATAAAAAAGGAAGAATAAATTAAAACAAGATTAATTGCATTCCCTAAGTAGCAGTTCAATGATGACAATGGTAGAAGACTTAAGATATATTAGATAATACAGATATATTGTATTATGTATATCCTACTTGCTACTCCATATTTCTACCCCATCCTCCCACATCATGTATATTGCCTCAGAGGAATATCTCTCATGAGATATATTATAAGATTCTTTCTAACTTTTGCTGTAAATTGTCAATCAATGCAAGGCACCAGCAGGGGTCAGGAGAGGGAGAAAAGGAGATAAGATGTTTATTTTCCTTGTTTCCATTTCTGTTAATTTTTCACATGTTTATTGCATCTCTGTACAAAAAAGCACAGCCTTCTTCAAACTAACATCCTCTCCAGGTTTTAGTAACTGTTATCCTTCCTTATCATTTATGTCTATGGTAGTACTGATGACTTAAATTTATAATTCCTGGATTACTCTGCTATTCTACCTTCCTCCCAAGACCTTGTCCAAAATTTTTATTAATTTATTTTAATTCAATATAGTTAACATATAGTAGTTTCAGGTATACAGTGTGGTGATTCTATACACAATTCTATACATTACTCATTCTCATCATGATTAAGAGTACTCTTTAGTCTCCTTCACCTATTTCACCCAACCCCTTTACCCCCCTCCCCTTTGGTAACCATCAGTTTGTTCTGTATGTTTGGTTTATTTGTCTTTCCTTATTTTTTTTCCCTTTGCTTGTTTGTTTTGTTTCTTAAATTCCACATATGAGTGAAATCAGATGGTATTGTCTTTCTCTGACTGACATTTTGCTTAATCCATGCTTAATCCATTTGCTAGATCCATTCATGTTATTGTAAATGGCAAGATTTCATTCTTTTTAATGGCTGAATAATATTCTATTATATATATATATCTATATGGGTATAGATATATAAATTATATATATATATTCTATATAAATCTACATCTATATATAGATATATCTATATAGTTACATATTTTTGTGAGATTTTATATATTCTTTGTAATATAGAACACTTGATCAATACAAATGGATTCTACCAAATTATTCATTAAGTAGATTGACTTACGGAAACATGAGTGCATAGTTATTGAGAAGCTACACATTTTATTTTATCTAATTTTCTTCAAAGTTTATTTAAGTTCCAGTTAGTTAACATACAGTGTAATATAGTTTCAAGTATAGAATATGGTGATTCATCATTTATATACAACACCTAGTGCTCATCACAAATTTCCCTTTAATACCCGTCATGTTTGGAATGTATCCCCCTACACTCCTCCCCTCTAATGACCTTCAGTTTGTTTCTTTCTATAGTAAAAAGTCCATTTCCTGGTTTGCTTCTCTTTTTTCCCTTATGGTCCTCTGTTTTTGTTGCTTAAATTCCATGTATCAATGAAATCATATGCTACGACTTGTTTTGCTTAGCATAACATTCTCTAGCTCTATCTATGTCATTGCAAATGGCAAGATCTTATCTTTTCTATGGCTAAATAATATTCATTATATATGATATTCCATTATGTGAATATATATATGAAATACATATATATGAAATACAATTAATTTATATCAATTAAGCTGGAGCCCATGGTGTGTGTGTGTCACGAGAGAGAGAGAGAGACAGAAGGAGGGAGAAAGAAAGGGAGAAAGGGAGTGAGAAAGGAAGAAAGAAGGAGAGTGAGAGAGAAAGACAAATTGCATTCAATTTCTCACTTTATTTGCTCATTCTTATTCATCCTGTACCAATTTATTTGATGTGCTGGAAATATAGCCTGTCTCTATACAGCAATGTCTTCCAGAATCACATTGAACTTAATTTATTTTCAAGTTTTCATTTTACATAATGTTGTCATAAACTTTAATGTGCAAGAACAGTGATATTTCAAGAAGAGTTTTAAACAACAAAGCTCTCTACTCAATCTCAATTTATAGTAGTACAGTGTCTTATGTTTTGCACTCCCTGCAGACAGATTTGTCATTGGCTCATGGTTGGTATGAAACATGGCTATGTCAGTTCCTTTGGTTTGAAAGCCACTCTGATGTGTCAGGAAATATATCAGAGACAGGAAAAAGAAAACTCACTTTTGATCAGGATCTCATTATATGAATTTTAAGTTTATATTTAAATTCCAGGTTTTAACATATAGTACAATGTTAGTTTCAAGTGTACAATTTAGCTAATTCAATGCTTACATCCAACACCTGGTGCTCATCACAAGTGCACTCCTTAAACTTATGTTTCACCTAACCCTTAACCCCTATTAGTTTTACTTCTTGAATTTCACATATGAGTGAAATATATGGTATTTGTCTTTCACTGACTGACTTATTTTACTTAGCAAATTACTCTAGGTCCAACTGTAGCATTGTAAAGGCAAGATTTCATTCTTTTTTATGGCTGATTCCATTATATATTCTGTATCCATGCTTCAGCTGATGGACATTTAGGCTGATTTCATAATTTGGCTATTGTAGATGATGCTGCTATAAACATCAAGGTGTATGTATCCATTGAATTAGTATTTTTCCTTTCTTTGGGTTATATAATTTTTAAAAGATATTTGAATATTTGATAGCATGAATTGATGTATAATCACTCTTTGTGTTTATTAAAGGATAAATATATCCTTTGCTGTCAATCCATTTGAATGCATACCAAAAGTTTTGTGGAAGATTGGGGCGCCTGGGTGGCTCAGTGGGTTAAGCCGCTGCCTTCGGCTCAGGTCATGATCCCAGGTCCTGGGTTCAAGCCCCACATTGGGCTTTCTGCTCAGCAGGGAGCCTGCTTCCTCCTCTCTCTCTGCCTGCCTCTCTGCTTACTTGTGATTTCTCTCTGTCAAATAAATAAATAAAATCTTTAAAAAAAAAAAAGTTTTGTGGAAGATTATTTAAACATTTGCTTTAGGAATTTGTACTTTTTAACATTCTGTTATGGAAAATATTTATCTTATAAAAAGGTGAAAGAATAGGTGAATGAATGTCCATATTCATACCACAAAAATATGGTAATCTTCAAATCCAGCCATTCTTTTTCCATTGTATCCCTATCCATTCTTCCTGGCCTATTCCTGGCCTATATTATTTGAAACAGATTTAGCACTTCATATTATTTCATATGTAAACATCTCAGTAATTAATCTCTAAAAATAGTTTCTTCTTAAATGTTAGCCATAATCTCATTATCATTATCATACATAAAATGTCATAATTATATATTATATATATATATATATATATATATATACACAGTCCTCATATTTCTTATCAGATAAATGATAGATATTTTGAAAATTTAATTGAATTGTGATTCAAATTGTTTAAATATAACTTAAATCAAATTCTTTTTTTTTTTTTTACAGACCAGTAATATAATTTATTATTTATGCTTTACATACAAACCCTGAATGTCCAGGCATCAACAGAGTTGCTGGATTAAAAACAAGGCCATGTACAATGTGTTAACAAATGATACACCATACAATTAGAATAACAAAAGTGCAGTTCTTCTGTTTTCCATCAAATTATTTTTTAAAGATTTTCTTATTTATATGACAGAGAGGGGGAGGCAGCAGGCAGAGGGAAAGAATCAGGCTCCCCACTGAACAGAGAGCCCAAAGTGGGGCTCAATCCCAGGACTGTAGGATCATGACCTAGGCTGAAGGCAGCTGTTTAAGGATGGAGCCATCCAGGTGCTCCTAATACATCTAAAGTCTTTTTAGTCCTGCAGTTCTTTCTCCTCCCTTTCATTTAAAATTATATATATATATATATATATACACGTACATATATACATATATATTTTTTAAAAACATTTTATTTATTTTTCTGACAAAAAGAGATAGAGAGCACAAGCAGGCAGAGCAGCAGAGGGGAGGGAGAAGTAGGATTCGGTTTGAACAGAGAGGCCAAACATGGGGCTCGATCCCAGGACCCTGAGATCATGAGGTGAGCCGAAGGCAGACACTTGGTGGGCTAAGCAACCCTGGCCCTGTAATTTATTGGTGGTAAAATTTGGTCAGTTTCCCATAAGTACAACTTCCTTCCCTAGAGGACAAAATGAAAATGGTTTGGCAGGTTTATATTCCACCCATCCTGTAATCCATCCATTATTAATTTAATATTAATATGTATATCTATCTACTTCTCATCTATTATCTATTTTCATCTATATATTAGTGTATATTAGTATTATTAAGTGTGGGATACAGAGAAAATAATGAGCAAAAACAATGGCATATCATGCTTTGGTGACATTATGAGGTTTGTGTTTGTGGGAACAAAGCAATTATTCCTAGGCTTTTCCCAATTATTCCAACCAAGAAAGATTCTGTCTTTGGTTACTTGATATTTTATTTCTTGAATGCTAAGTTACCTTTGGCAATTTTTGAACGATATCTGATACAGAAACTGAAGAAATAACAAACTGTGAAAAGGAAGTGTTAAAGTCTAAGAATGGAAATGATTAAGTCCTAGTGATGGATTATAGATTCTAGAGTAAATTGGAAAATATTAAATGTTGTGGGAAGCCAATATGTAGTGGTGAATCAGAGAACAAATAAATATTGCTTTTAGTGAGTTTGTTTAGTGGGTAACAAGAAATTAATAGTCTATAAGAATGTTTCCTGGATAGATAATATTATTCAAAATTCTAGTACAGGGGCATCTGTGTGGCTCAGTCATTAAGTGTCTGCCTTCAGCTCAGGTCCTGACCTTAGGTTCCTGGGATGGAGCCCTGGCTTCTCCTTCTCTTACTCCCCCTGACTGTTTTCCTTCTCTTTGCTGTGTATTTCTTTGTCAATAAACAAATAAAGTCTTTTTAAAAAATTCTAGTATAAGAGGAATCACTTCTACACAATGACAAGGATTAAATATGAATTTTGAGGGTTATAGTGGGAAGAAGTTGTAGATGACTGAAAGTAGGGAAGTGAAAGATGTGAGGCTTCTATGCTAAATGAATTTTAATTGTCCATAGGGAAGTGTCATGTTCCATAATGATGCACAGCCAAGATATAAAGGAAGACTGTAAAGATATGGACACCAGATATGGAAATTGAAAAAAAATGTTGAGGAAACATAATCAGATGTTTTATGCACAAAACGAAATGAGGTAGAAGGTGAATAGCAAATGATGAGAGCCCAAAACAAAACAAAGCAAACAAAGCAAAACAAACAAAAAAGCTTGTAAGAAAATGTAGAGGAAATAGAACAGGAATGGAAATATGAGAAAATTCTGACCCTGCCTCTTTGCTTCTAAGAGAAATCAAGTATAGAAATATAAATGGATTCGACTTAAATAGGGTTTCAGAAGGACTTGTGCCTTCATATTACAGACAGGATTCAATTAAGATAAACAGTTACAAGGAGCATGCATGGAATTAAAGAAGATGGAATTAAATTTATAATTGAAGACTCTTAAATCCAGCCCTCTCCTCATTCCAGCCATATTATTCTCATGATGAGCCATAGCTGTGATCATTTCATTAGAGGAGCAGTTTTCTACTTTCATTGCAATTTGCAGTAATCTGATGATGTTGGTTCTCATCCCCAGATTCCTCTTTTTTTTTTTTTTCCCCCTGATTCCTCCTTTAATTTGTCCGTAGAATAGCCAGGATTTGAGAACCATTGATCCACCATGTGAGTTCCTAGTGATCGATCCATTCTTCTTTTTTTTTGTAATTAATGTATAATGTATTATTTGCTTCAGGTGTACAGGACTGTAAATCATCAGTCTTACAAATCACAGCATTCACCATAGCACATACCCCCCCCTAATGTCCATATCTCAGCCACCCTATCCCTACTCCCCATCCCCCCAGCAACCCTCAGTTTGTTTCCTGAAATTAGGAGTCTGTTCTGGTTTGTCTCCCTCTGATCCCATCTGGTTTCACTTTTTTCCCTCCTTACCCCCATGACTCCCCACACTGTCTTTCAAATTCCTCATATCAGAAGATCATATGCTAGCTGTCTTGTCCTGATTGCCATATCAGCATAATACCCTCTAGTTCCATCCACATCATTGCAAATGGCAAGATTTAGGGTTTTTTGATAGCTGCATAGTATTCCATCATATAGATAGATAGATGATAGATAGATGATAGATAGATATAGATATCCATATCTATATCTATCTCATATCTTCTTTATCCATTCATCTGTTGATATATCTAGTTTCCTCACATACTTTGGCTATTCTGGACATTGTGGCTATAAACATTCCATTTGGGTGGCGTGTGCCCCTTTGGATCACTATATTGTACCTTTAGGGTAAATACCCAGTACTGTGATTGCTGCATCATAAGGTACCTCTATTGTTAACTTTTTGAGAACCTCCATACTGTTTTCCATAGTGGCTTCACCAGCTTCCATTCCCACCAGTTGTGTAGGAGTGTTCCCCTTTCTCTGCATCCTCACCAACATCTGTCATTCCTGACTTGTTAATTTAGAGCCATTCTTAGTGGTGTGAGGTGGTATCTCATTGTGGTCTTGATTTGTATTTCCCTGATGCCAAATGATGTGGAGCACTTTTTCATGTGTGTTTTGGCCATCTGGATATCTTCTTTGCAGAAGTGTCTGCTCACGTCTTCTGCCCATTTCTTGACTGGATTATTTGTTCTTTGGGTGTTTCAGTTTGATAAGTTCTTCATAGATTTTGGTACTAGCCTTTATCTGATATGTAATTGTGAGTATCTTCTCCCATTCTGTCAGTTGTCTTTGGTTTTGTTGACCATTTCCTTTGCTGTGCAAAAGCTTTTGATCTTGATGAAGTCCTAATAGTTCATTTTTGTCCTTGCTTCCTTTGCCTTTGGCGATGTTTCTTGGAAGAAGTTGCTGTGACTGTGTTCTTTTCAAGGATTTTGATGGATTCCCGTCTCATTGAGGTCTTTCATCCATTTCTGAGTCTATTTTTGTGTGTGGTGTAAGGAAATGGTCTAGTTTCATTCTTTGGCATGTAGCTGATACATTCTTAAGATCTACATCCTCAAGATTTATCATTTCCCTGGAATACAGAAATCTTTAAATATATATGCATGCATTCTTGAAATAATTATACAAATCTAACCTAAGTGAAACCCCAGAGCTAGTGTGTACTCAGAAAGCAATGGCTACTATGATTAATGAGATTGTCACTTTCTCCTTTTGGATTATACTGGGTTGATTTAAAAGACTTTTTCACTCTGTCAATATATACCTTTGAAATATTGTACTGAGAAATGTGTTATAGTAGTTTTCTGCCTAAAGCTAAAAGATTGGTACCAGCTCCTCAGCTTTTGAAATTTTGAAAGATGCACATTGACTGGGACAGAGGTTGGCAGAAAAATAATAATAATAAAATAAATTTAAAAAAATAGAACTTTAACCCAGGATCTATAACATCCTATTACAAATGTTGCTTATTTGATGTAATTATATCCAAATTCCACAAAGTATGATAATTATGTTTGTATAAAATCTACAGTCTAAAGAGATTTAGATAAAAACGATAATGGACTTTTTTTTTAAGTCACTAAGAACATGTATTTAGGGTTAAAGGTAAATTTAAATTCACCTTCGACTTAGAAAATAGTGTAATCCTGATGAAAGTTTACTATAGCTTGAATAGGGTGAAAAATATGGATGTGAGTCAGAATGACAATTCTCTCTGACAATGGATATGAGTACAGTGACCCCTTTCACCAGTTTAATTTAAAAGTACTGAAATTTGGGGTGCCTGGGTGGCTCAGTGGGTTAAGCCGCTGCCTTTGGCTCAGGTCATGGTCATGATCTCAGAGTCCTGGGATCGAGTCCCGCATCGGGCTCTCTGCTCAGCAGGGAGCCTGCTTCCTCCTGTCTCTCTGCCTGCCTCTCTGCCTGCTTGTGATCTCTCTCTGTCAAATAAATAAATAAAATCTTAAAAAAAAAAGTACTGAAATTTTAGCTAGGGCAATCAGGCAAGATAAATAAAAGGCATCCAAATCAGAAAGGAAAAAGTAAAACTTTTTTTTTAAGATTTTATTTATTTATTTGACAGAGAGAATTCACAAGTAGGCAAAGAGGCAGGCAGAGAGAGAGAGAGGAAGAAGCAGGCTCCTTGCTGAGCAGAGAGCCTGATGTGGGGCTTGATCCCACGACTCTGAGATCATGACCCAAGCTGAAGGAAGCAGCTTAACCCACTGAGCCACCCATGTACTCCAAAACTGTTTTTATCTGCACATAGTAAACCTTATACATAGAAAATCCTAAAGATTCAATTAAAAAAAAAAAACTGTCAGAACTAATCAATGAATTCAATAAAATTGTAGGTGAAATCAACATTACAGAAATCTGTTGTACTTCTGTGCACTAATGATAAAATATCACCAAAAAATAAATAAAACAATTTTATTCACATTAGATTTAAAAATAAAATACTTAGGAATAAAGTTAATAAAGAAAGTGAAAGTTCTACACAATGAAAACTATAAGACTTTGATGAAAGAAATTGAAGAAGACAAAAATAGGAATATATTTCACATTTACAGATCAGAAGAATTAATATTATTAAATTGTCCATACTATCCAAAGCCATTTTATAGACTTAATTCAAACTCTGTCAAAATCTCAATTGTTTTTCATAGAAATAGGAAAAAAAAAAAACTAAAATTTTTAAGAAACTAAAAATGCCTCAAAGCAACTATTAGAAAAAGAACAGGTTTCAAGCTGGTGGAGGAGTAGGAGACCTTAATTTCATCTGGTCCCAGCAATTCAGCTAGATGGTTATCAAACCATTTTAATCATCTGCAAACTCAATGGAAGATCAAAGAAAAGAATAGCTGTGACTCCGAATAGAAAAGTGACCACTTTCTGCAGGTAGGAGGGGCAGAGAAGTGAATCCAAGGAGATATATGAGACTATAGACTCCTGGTGTCTGGGGGTGGAGGGGTGAAGCCTCCATCAGTAGGCTACTGGGGAAATTATAGAGGAGCAGAACATGGAATTGGAACTTACAGGATTCTGCTCCTGCGAGTACATCATTCAGGCATCTAAGTGGGTGATGGAACTTTAGCTGGGAAAGTATTGTCTCAGGATCTTCAGGGGTCCCAGGAAGACAGAGGTTGCCTGAGTGCAGCAAAGTTCCCAGGTATCTGAGCAGGAAAGCAGGCTGCAAAGAGTGAGCCCAGGAGTGGGGTCTAAGCTCAGGGTTGCAATAAACTGTGATCCTTGGCACAGTCAAGCCAGTGCTCTTTGAGCAGAGGCTCAACAAGGGGCAGAACTGGGGAGACCCCTCCCTTCCTCCCCCAAGAGGAGTGGCACAGGAGCACACCACAGGAGTCTGTTGTGTTTGGTGACTCCAAACAGAGTCACATGTCTGAGACAAATGCTTGATCACCCGTTGGGTGAGCATGGAATGCAGCCAGAGAACAGGAAGACAGGAGATGATTGACTGCTTTTTTCTGAAGACTCACTGAGGAGTGGGGCCCTGAGCTAATGGCTCTGGGACCAGAATTGGGAGGCTGCCATTTTCATTCTCATGTTTCTATGTTTTGTTTCCATTTAGGGAATAAAAGCCACCAATAGCAAACCTGAGCAGATTATTTAGCACAGACCCTGGCAAGGAAGGTACAATTCCACCTGGGGCAAAGACAATCAATGCAACAGGCCCCTCTGCCAGAAGATCAGCAAGAACTTCCCACAAATAGCAACTTTACCTATCAATGTGAACTTCAAAACTCCAGCACTAGGGGAAAACAGCACATAGAACTCATGGCTTTTTTCCAATGATTGTTTAGTCTTTAAAATTTTTTTTTTTTAATTTCTCCTCCTCCTCCTCCTCCTCCTCTTTCTTCTTCTTCTCCTTCTTCCTCTTCTTCTTCTTCTTCTTCCTCTTCTTCCTCTTCTTTTTTTCAGTTTTTCTTCTTTTCTTTTTGAACCCAATTTTATTTTATCAAATATTTTTTAATCTTTTTTTAAATTTTTAATCTTTATACTAACATTCTATCTCTTCATTATATTTAATCATATTGTGTGTGTGTGTGTGTGTGTGTGTGTGTGTGTGTGTGTGTGTGTGTGTTTCTTTAAAATTTTGGAATGCAGTTTCCCCTAACAGATCAAAATACACCCAAAGTCTAATGTATGGCTCAGTTCTATTTACATTCTCTCTCTCTCTCTCTCTCGTTTTGTTTTGTTTTTATTTCTCTTTTGTCAAAGTCCTTCTTTAATTTTCATCTTTACAGTTACATTCTATCTTTTCAATATATTTAGTTTTATTTTTTGTGTATTTAAGTTTCTCTTTCTTTACATTTTGAGATGTAGTTTCTTTTAACAAACTGAACAAATTTACTCAGGAGATAGTGTATTGCTCTGCTCTGTTCACCTGTTTATGTGCCTTCCTTCTTTGTTGCATTTTTCTTTTTCTTTCTCTTGTTTTTTTTTTTTTCTTGTCTTTTGAATTCCACTTTTACACTCACATTCTATCATTTCATTGTATTTAATTTTATTTTTGTATGTATAAACTTTTTTTATTTTTTTAATTTACAATTTTGGGATCTAGTTTTCTAAAAAAAAAAAAAAGATGCATACAGAATCTAGTGTATTGCTCATTCTATTCATGTGTCTGATTATATCCTCTTTTTGTTTTGTTTTGTTTTTTCCCAGTTTGGGTCTCTTCTGATTTGTTTCGTGTATACTTATCTGTGGTTGTTGTTACCATTTTAGTATTTTGCTCTCTCATTCATCTATTCTTCTATGAATAGAATGATAAAATGAAAAAAAAAAAAAACCCTCACCTCAAAAAAAAAAAAAGAAAAAGAGGCAGTACTGACAGCCAGGGACCTAATCAATGTGAACATTATTAAGATGTTGGAACTAGAATTCAGAATAAAAATTATATAAAAAAATACTAGCTGGCCTTTAGAAAGCATTGAAGACACTGAAGAATCTGCTTCTGGGGGCACCTGGGTGGCTCAGTGGGTTAAAGCCTCTGCCTTTGGCTTGGGTCATGATCCCAGGGTCCTGGGATCGAGCCCCACATTAAGCTCTCTGCTCAGCAGGGAGCCTGCTTCCTCCCCTCTCTCTCTCCCTGCCTCTCTGCCTACTTGTAGATCTCTGTCTGTCAAGTAATAAATAAAATCTTAAAAAAGAAAAAAAAAAATCTCCTTCTGTAGAAATAAAAGAACTAAAATCTAACCAAGTCAAATCCAAAAGGCTGTTAATGAGATGCAATAAGAAATGGAGACTGACTGCTACAATAAATAAGGCAGAAGAGAGAGTTAGTGATATAGAAGACCAAATGATAGAGAATAAAGAAGCTGAGAAAAAGAGAGATGAACAAATGGATCACAGGCAGAGAATTCAAGAGATAAGTGATATCATAAAACAGGACAATATTAGAATAAGTAGGATGCCAGAAGAAGGAAAGAGGTGGGGGACAGAAGGCATATTGGGGCAAACTATAGTGGAGAACTTCTGTAATCTGGGGAAGGAAACAGACATTAAAACCCAGGGGACAGAGAGCACCCCCCTCAAAATCAGTAAAGATAGGTCAACACCCCAACATATGATAGTGAAACTCACAAATCTCAGAGACAAAGAGAAAATCCTGAAAACATCTCAGGACAAGAGGTCTGTAATCTACAAGGGAAGAAACATTAAGTTGGCAGAAGACCTATCCATGGAGACCTGGCAGGCCAGAAAGAACTGGCATGATATATTTAAGTTGATAAATGAGAAAAACATGTAACCAAGAATACTTTATCTAGCTAGGATGTCATTCAGAATAGACAGGATGATGAAAGCTTCCAGGACAAACAGAAACTAAAAGAACTTGTGATCGTCAAACCAACCCTACAGGAAATATTTAAAAGGGTCCTCTAAGCAAAGAGAGAGGCTTGAATGTAAATAGGTTAAATGTCCCAATCAAAAGACACAGGGTATCAGATTGGATAAAAAGCAAAACTCATCAATAGGCTATCTGCAGGAAACTCATTGTAGACCCAAAGTCACCACCAGATTGAAAGTGAGGGGATGGAAAACCATTTATCAAGCTAATAGACATCAAAAGAAAACTGAGGTGGCAATCCTTATATCAAACAAATTAGACTTTAAACCAAAGAGTACAATAAGAAAATGAGGAAAAGCATTATATCATAATTTAAGGGTCTATACAATAAGAAGTTCTAACAATTGCAAATATTTATACCCCTAACATGGGTGCAACCAATTATATAAGCCAATTAATAACAAGATTAAAGAAACACATGGATAACAATACAATAATATTAGGGGACTTTAACACCCTTTCACTACAATGGACGGATAATCAAAGCAGAAGATCAACAAGGAAATAAGGTCTTTGAATGACACACTGGACCAGATAGACCTCACATATATATTCAGAACATTTCATTCCAAAGCAACAGAATTCCCATTCTTCTCAAGTGCACATGGAACATTTTCCAGAATAGATCATATCCTGGGTCACAAATCAGGTCTCAACTGGTACCAAAAGAGGGGGATCATTCCCTGCATATTTGTGGACCACGACATTTTGAAACTGGAACTCAATCACCAAAGGAAAGTTGGAAAGAACTCAAATACATGGAGGCTAAAGTGCATTCTACTAAAGACTCCATGGTAAAATAGGAAATTAAGAATTTAAACAACTCATGGAAACAAATGAAAATGAAAACAAACTGTTTTGAATCTTTGGGCAAAGAGGGTCCTCAGTAGGAAAGATATAGCACTACAATTTTTCTCAAGAAACATGAAAGGTCTCAAATAAAGAACCTAACCCTACACTTAAAGGAGGTATACAAAAAACAGCAAATAAAGCCTACACCTAGCAGGAGGAGAGAAATAATAAAGATTAGAGCAAAAATCAATGAAATAGAAACCAAAAGAACAATAGAACATATCGATTAAACTAAGAGCTAGTTCTTTAATAGAATTGACAATATTGATAAATATCTTTTCTAAAAGAAAAGAAAAAGGACCCAAATAAGTAAAATCATAAATGAAAGAGGGGAGATCACAACCAACACCAAAGAAATGCAAACAATTATAAAAACATATTATAAGCAACTATATGCTGACAAATTAGGCAATCTGGAAGAAATGGATACATTCCTAGAGACATAAAACTACCAAAACTGGAAGGAGGAGTCAAGATGGCGGAGAAGTAGCAGGCTGAGACTACTTCGGGTAGCGGGAGATCAGCTAAATAGCTTATCAAAAGATTGCAAACACCTACAAATCCAACGGGAGATTGAAGAGAAGAAGAACAGCAATTCCAGAAACAGAAAATCAACCACTTTCTGCAAGGTAGGACTGGCGGAGAAGTGAATCCAAAGCGACGGGAAGATAGACCGCGGGGGGAGGGGCCGGCTCCCGGCGAGCGGCAGAGCAACGGAGCAAAATCAGGACTTTTAAAAGTCTGTTCCGCTGAGGGACATCGCTCCAGAGGCTTAACTGGGGTGAAGCCCAGGCGGGGTCAGTGCGGCCTCAGGTCCCGCAGGGTCACAGAAGGATCGGGGGTGTCTCAGTGTCGCAGAGCTTACCGGTATTAGAATGGGGAAGCCGGCTGCAGAGACAGAGCCGAGGAGTGACTCTCAGCTCAGGGTTGCCTTGAACCGGTCGTAGGCTCGGTCAGCTCGGAGCGCGGCCGGAGGCCAGGGTGACGGCAGTCATTTGGCGCTGTTCTCTGAGGGCGCACTGAGGAGTGGGGCCCCGGGCTCTCGGCTCCTCCAGGCCGGAGACCGGGAGGCCGCCATCTTTATTCCCGTCCTCCGGACTCTACGGAAAGCGCTCAGGGAACAAAAGCTCCCGAAAGCGAACCCGAGCGGATGACACAGCGCGGCCCCGGGTAAGGGCGGTGCAACTCCGCCTGGGGCAAAGACGCTTGAGAATCACTACAACGGGCCCCTCCCCCAGAAGATCTACGGGAAAACCAGCCAGGACCAAGTTCACCTACCAAGGAGAACGGCGGAATTCCAGAGGAGAAGAAAGCAAAGCACGGAACTCATGGCTTTCTCCCCATGATTTTTTAGCCTTGCAGTTAATTTAATTTTTTTTTCTTTTTCAATTTTTTTTTCTTTTTCTCTTCTTCTGCTAAATTTTTTTTAACTTTAACCGTTTTCTTTTTTTTAACTTTTTTAAATAGTTTATCTAATATATAAATATTTTTTCCTCTTTTTATATTTTTTCTTTATCGGCTTTCTTTTTTTTTAATAGATTTTTTTTTCTTTCTTTCTGAACCCCTTTTTATCCCCTTTCTCCCCCCTCACAATTCAGGATCTCTTCTGATTTGGCTAAAGCATATTTTCCTGGGCTTGTTGCCACCCTTTTAGTATTTTACTTGCTCCTTCATAAACTCTTATCTGGACAAAATGACAAGGCGGAAAAATTCACAACAAAAAAAAGAACAAGAGGCAATACCAAAGGCTAGGGACCTAATCAATACAGACATTGGTAATATGTCAGATATAGAGTTCAGACTGATGATTCTCAAGGTTCTAGCCGGGCTTGAAAAAGGCATGGAAGATATTAAAGCAACCCTCTCGGGAGAGATAAAAGCCCATTCTGGAGAAATAAAAGAACTAAAATCTAAACAAGTTGAAATCAAAAAGCTATTAATGAGGTGCAATCAAAAATGGAGGCTCTCACTGCTAGGATAAATGAGGCAGAAGAAAGAATTAGCTATATAGAAGAACAAATGACAGAGAATAAAGAAGCTGAGCAAAAGAGGGACAAACAGCTACTGGACCACGAGGGGAAAATTCGAGAGATAAGTGACACCATAAGATGAAACAACATTAAAATAATTGGGATTCCAGAAGAAGAGGAAACAGAGAGGGGAGCAGAAGGTATATTGGAGAGAATTATTGGAGAGAATTTCCCCAATATGGCAAAGGGAACAAGCATCAAAATCCAGGAGGTTCAGAGAACCCCCCTCAAAATCAATAAGAATAGGTCTACACCCCGTCACCTAATAGTAAAATTGACAAGTCTTAGTGACAAACAAAAGATCCTGAAAGCAGCCCGGGAAAAGAAGTCTGTAACGTACAATGGTAAAAATATTAGATTGGCAGCAGACTTATCCACAGAGACCTGGCAGGCCAGAAAGAGCTGGCATGATATATTCAGAGTACTAAATGAGAAAAACATGCAGCCAAGAATACTATATCCAGCTAGGCTATCATTGAAAATAGACGGAGAGATTAAAAGCTTCCAGGACAAACAAAAACTGAAAGAATTTGCAAATACCAAACCAGCTCTACAGGAAATATTGAAAGGGGTCCTCTAAGCAAAGAGAGACCCTCAAAGTAGTAGATCAGAAAGAAACAGAGACAATATACAATAACAGTCACCTTACAGACAATACAATGGCACTAAATTCATATCTCTCAATACTTACCCTGAATGTTAATGGGCTAAATGCCCCAATCAAAAGACACAGGGTATCAGAATGGATAAAAAAAAAAAAAAAAAACATCTATATGTTGCCTATAAGAAACTCATCTTAAACCCGAAGACACCTCCAGGTTTAAAATGAGGGGGTGGAAAAGAATTTACCATGCTAATGGACATCAGAAGAAAGCAGGAGTGGCAATCCTTATATCAGATCAATTAGATTTTAAGCCAAAGGTATAATAAGAGATGAGGAAGGACACTATATCATACTCAAAGGAACTGTCCAACAAGAAGATCTAACAATTTTAAATATCTATGCCCCTAACGTGGGAGCAGCCAACTATATAAACCAATTAATAACAAAATCAAAGAAACACATCGACAAGAATACAATAATAGTAGGGGATTTTAACACTCCCCTCACTGAAATGGACAGATCATCCAAGCAAAAGATCAACAAGGAAATTAAGGCCTTAAATGACACACTGGATCAGATGGACATCACAGATATATTCAGAATATTTCATCCCAAAGCAACAGAATACACATTCTTCTCTAGCGCACATGGAATATTCTCCAGAATAGATCACATTCTTGGTCCTAAATCAAGTCTCAACCGGTATCAAAAGATTGGGATCATTCCCTGCATATTTTCAGACCACAATGCTCTAAAGCTAGAACTCAATAACAAGAGGAAATTTGGAAAGAACCCAAATACATGGAGACTAAACAGCATCCTTCTAAAGAATGAATGGGTCAACCAGGAAATCAAAGAAGAATTGAAAAAATTTATGGAAACAAATGATAATGAAAACACAACAGTTCAGAATCTGTGGGACACAACAAAGGCAGTCCTGAGAGGAAAATATATAGCGGTACAAGCCTTTCTCAAGAAACAAGAAAGCTCTCAGGTACACAACCTAACCCTACACCTAAAGGAGCTGGAGAAAGAACAAGAGAGAAACCCTAAACCCAGCAGGAGAAGAGAAATCATAAAGATCAGAGCAGAAATCAATGACATAGAAACCAAAAAAACAATAGAACAAATCAACGAAACTAGGAGCTGGTTCTTTGAAAGAATTAATAAGATTGATAAACCCCTGGCCAGACTTATCAAAAAGAAAAGAGAGAGGACCCAAATAAATAAAATCATGAATGAAAGAGGAGAGATCACAACGAACACCAAAGAAATACAGACAATTATAAGAACATACTATGAGCAACTCTACGCCAACAAATTGGACAATCTGGAAGAAATGGATGCATTCCTAGAGACATATAAACTACCACAACTGAACCAGGAAGAAATAGAAAGCCTGAACAGACCCTAACCAGTAAGGAGATTGAAACAGTCATCAAAAATCTCCAAACAAACAAAAGCCCAGGGCCAGACGGCTTCCCGGGGGAATTCTACCAAACATTTAAAGAAGAACTAATTCCTATTCTCCTGAAACTGTTCCAAAAAATAGCAATAGAAGGAAAACTTCCAAACTCATTTTATGAGGCCAGCATCACCTTGATCCCAAAACCAGACAAGGATCCCAACAAAAAAGAGAACTACAGACCAATATCCTTGATGAACACAGATGCGAAAATTCTCGCCAAAATACTAGCCAATAGGATTCAACAGTACATTAAAAGGATTATTCACCACGACCAAGTGGGATTTATTCCAGGGCTGCAAGGTTGATTCAACATCCGCAAATCAATCAATGTGATACAACACATTAATAAAAGAAAGAACAAGAACCATATGATACTCTCCATAGATGCTGAAAAAGCATCTCACAAAGTACAGCATCCCTTCCTGATCAAAACTCTTCAAAGTGTAGGGATAGACGGCACATACCTCAATATTATCAAAGCCATCTATGAAAAACCCACCGCAAATATCATTCTCAATGGAGAAAAACTGAAAGCTTTTCCGCTAAGGTCAGGAACACGGCAGGGATGTCCGTTATCACCACTGCTATTCAACATAGTACTAGAAGTCCTAGCCTCAGCAATCAGACAACAAAAGGAAATTAAAGGCATCCAAATCGGCAAAGAAGAAGTCAAACTATCACTCTTCGCAGATGATATGATACTCTATGTGGAAAACCCAAAAGACTCCACTCCAAAACTGCTAGAACTTGTACAGGAATTCAGTAAAGTGTCAGGATATAAAATCAATGCACAGAAATCAGTTGCATTTCTCTACACCAACAACAAGACAGAAGAAAGAGAAATTAAGGAGTCCATCCCATTTACAATTGCACCCAAAACTATAAGATACCTAGGAATAAACCTAACCAAAGAGACTAAGAATCTATACTCAGAAAACTATAAAGTACTCATGAAAGAAATTGAGGAAGACACAAAGAAATGGAAAAATGTTCCATGCTCCTGGATTGGAAGAATAAATATTGTGAAAATGTCTATGCTACCTAAAGCAATCTACACATTTAATGCAATTCCTATCAAAGTACCATCCATTTTTTTCAAAGAAATGGAACAAATAATCCTAAAATTTATATGGAACCAGAAAAGACCTCGAATAGCCAAAGGAATATTGAAAAAGAAAGCCAAAGTTGGTGGCATCACAATTCCGGACTTCAAGCTCTATTACAAAGCTGTCATCATCAAGACAGCATGGTACTGGCACAAAAACAGACACATAGATCAATGGAACAGAATAGAGAGCCCAGAAATGGACCCTCAACTCTATGGTCAACTCATCTTCGACAAAGCAGGAAAGAATGTCCAATGGAACAAAGACAGCCTCTTCAATAAATGGTGTTGGGAAAATTGGACAGCCACATGCAGAAAAATGAAATTGGATCATTTCCTTACACCACACACGAAAATAGACTCAAAATGGATGAAGGATCTCAATGTGAGAAAGGAATCCATCAAAATCCTCGAGGAGAACACAGGCAGCAACCTCTTCGACGTCAGCCGCAGCAACATCTTCCTAGGAACATCACCAAAGGCAAGGGAAGCAAGGGCAAAAATGAACTTTTGGGATTTTATCAAGATCAAAAGCTTTTGCACAGCAAAGGAAACAGTTAAAAAAACCAAAAGACAACTGACAGAATGGGAGAAGATATTTGCAAATGACATATCAGATAAAGGGCTAGTGTCCAAAATCTATAAAGAACTTAGCAAACTCAACACCCAAAGAACAAATAATCCCATCAAGAAATGGGCAGAGGACATGAACAGACATTTCTGCAAAGAAGACATCCAGATGGCCAACAGACACATGAAAAAGTGCTCCATATCACTCGGCATCAGGGAAATACAAATCAAAACCACCATGAGATATCACCTCACACCAGTCAGAATGGCTAAAATTAACAAGTCAGGAAATGACAGATGCTGGCGAGGATGCGGAGAAAGGGGAACCCTCCTACACTGTTGGTGGGAATGCAAGCTGGTGCAACCACTCTGGAAAACAGCATGGAGGTTCCTCAAAATGTTGAAAATAGAACTACCCTATGACCCTGCAATTGCACTGCTGGGTATTTACCCTAAAGATACAAACATAGTGATCCGAAGGGGCACATGCACCCGAATGTTTATAGCAGCAATGTCTACAATAGCCAAACTACGGAAAGAACCTAGATGTCCATCTACAGACGAATGCATAAAGAAGATGTGGTATATATACACAATGGAATACTATGCAGCCATCAAAAGAAATGAAATCTTGCCATTTCCGACGACGTGGATGGAACTAGAGGGTATCATGCTTAGCGAAATAAGTCAATCGGAGAAAGACAACTATCATATGATCTCCCTGATATGAGGGAGAGGAGATGCAACATGGGGGGTAGAGGGGGTAGGAGAAGAGTAAATGAAACAAGATGGGATTGGGAGGGAGACAAACCATAAGTGACTCTTAATCTCACAAAACAAACTGAGGGATGATGGGGGGAGGGGGTTGGGAGAGGGGGTGGGGTTATGGATATCGGGGAGGGTATGTGCTATGGTGAGTGTTGTGAAGTGTATAAACCTGGCGATTCGCAGACCTGTACCCCTGGGGATAAAAATATATGTTTATAAAGCTGTAAAAAAAAAAAAAAAAGAAAGAAAGAAAGGATGAATCCCCAAGTTTTGTAGCAACATGGACGGGACTGGAAGAAATTATGCTGAGTGAAATAAGTCAAGCAGAGAGAGTCAATTATCATATGGTTTCACTTATTTGTGGAGCATAACAAATAGCATGGAGGACAGGGGAGATGGAGAGGAGAAGGGAGTTGAGGGAAATTTGAAGGGGAGGTGAACCATGAGAGACTATGGATTCTGAAAAATGATCTGAGAATTTTGAAGGGGTGGGGGGTGGGAGGTTGGGGGCACCAGGTGGTGGGTATTGTAGAGGGCACGGATTGCATGGAGCACTGGGTGTGGTGCAAAAATAATGAATACTGTTATGCTGAAAAAAAATAAAAAAAAATAAAACAGTTAAGACTTCAGACAAAAAAAAAAAAAAAAAACTACCAAAACTGAACCAGGAAGAAATAGAAAACCTGAACAGACCCATAACCATCAAAGAATTTAAAGCAGTAATCAAAAGTCTCCCTACAAACAAGAACCCAGGCTGGATGGCTTTGCAATGGAATTCTACCATGTAAAGGAAAATTAATACTTATTCTTCTGAAGCTGTTTCAAAAAATCAAAATGGAAGAAAAATATCCAAACTTTCTATGATGTCAGCATTCCCTTGATCCCCAAACCAGGCAAAACACCCCAAAAAGGAGAATTATAGACCAATAACCCTGATGAACATGGATGGAAAAAAAAAAATGTTACCAAGATATCAGCCAGTAAGATCCAACAGTACATTAAAAGGATTATTCACTATGACCAAGTGGGATTTATTCCTGGGATGCAAGGTTGGTTCAACATCTGCAAATCAATCAATGTGATATACTACATAAATAAAATAAAGGACAAGAACCACATGATCCTCTCTATAGATGTAGAAAAAAATGACAAAGTACAGCATCCTTTCTTTATTAAGACTCTTCACAGCATAGGCATAAAAGGTATGTACCTCAATATCATAAAAAGTCATCTATTAAAAACCCATAGTAGGGCGCCTGGGTGGCTCAGTGGGTTAAGCCACTGCCTTCGGCTCAGGTCATGATCTCAGGGTCCTGGGATCGAGTCCCGCATCGGGCTCTCTGCTCAGCGGGGAGCCTGCTTCCCTCTCTCTCTCTCTCTCTGCCTGCCTCTCTGTCTACTTGTGATCTCTCTCTGTCAAATAAATAAATAAAATCTTTAAAAAAAAAAACATAGTAAATATCATTCTCAATGGAGAAAAACTGAGAGCTTTTCCCCTAATGTCAGGAACCTGGCAGGAATGTCCACTATCACCACTGCTATTTAATGTAGTACTACAAGTCTTTAGCAGTCAGGCAACAACAACAACAGAAATGAAAAGCATCAGAATCAGCATAGAAGAACTCTCTTACTCTTTGCAGATGACATTCTGTGTGAAAAATCCAAAAGACTCCACCCCAAAATTGCTAGAACTCATTCAGGAATTCAGTAAAGTAGCAGAATATAAAATCGATGCACAAAAATCAGTTGCATTTCTATACACCAATGATTAGATAGAAGAAAGAGAAATTAAGGAGTCAATCCCAAAACCATAAAATACTTGGGAATAAATATAACCGAAGAGGCAAAGGATCTGTGCTCAGAAAAGTATAGAATGCTGATGAAAGAAATTGAGGAAGACACAAAGAAATGAAAAAAAAAATCCCATGCTCATGGATTGGAAGAACAAATATTATTAAAATGTCTATGCTACCTAGAGCAATCTTCAAATTCAATTCAAACCTTATCAAAATACCATCAACTTTCTCAAAGAGTTGGAACAAATAATCCTAAAATTTGTGTGGAACCAGAAAAGACCCTGAATACCCAAAGCAATATTGAAAAAGAAAACCAAATCTGGAGGCATCACAATTTCAGACTTCAAACTCTATTACAAAGCTGTAACCATCAAGACAGTATGGTACTGGCACAAAAAAAGACACAAAGATCAATGGAACAAAAGAGAAAAACCCAGAAATGGACTCTCACCTCTATTGTCAACTACTCTTCGACAAAGCAGGAAAGAATGTACAATGGAAAAAAGACAGTCTCTTCAACAAATGGTGTTAGGAAAATTGGACAGCCACATGCAGAATAATTAAACTGGACCATTTCCTTAAACCATACACAAATACAGACTCAAAATGGATGAAAGAACTAAATGTGAGACAGGAATCCATCAAAATTCTTGGGGAGAACACAGGCAACAACCTCTTTCACCATGGCCATGGCAATTTCTTGCTAGACATGTCTCTAAAGGCAAGGATAAAAGGCAAAAATGAACTATTGGGGTTCATCAATATGAAAACTTTTGTACAACAAAGGAAATAATCAAAAAAACCAAAAGCCAGCTGACAGAATGGGAGGAAATATATGCATATGAAGTATCAGATAAAGGGCTAGCACCCAAAATCTATAAAGAACTTATCAAACTCAACATCCAAGGAGCAAATAATCCCATCAAGAAATGGGCAGAAGACATGAATAGACATTTCTCCAAAGAAAATATATAAATGGCCAACAGACATGAAAAATGCTCACCATGGCTCATCATCAGGGGAATACAAATCAAAACCACAATGAGATACCACTTCATACCAGTCAAAATGGCTAAAATTAACAAGTCAGGAAGCAACAAATATTGCTGAGGATGTAGAGAAAGGGAAACCCTCTTACACTGTTGGTGGGAATGCAAACTGGTACAGGCACTTGGGAAAACAGCATGGAGGTTCCTTAAAACATTAAAAATAGAGCTACCTTTCAAAACAGCAGTTGCAATACTGGGTATTTATCCCCAAGATACAGATGTAGTGAAATGAAAGGGTACTCGCACCTGAATGTTTATAGCAACAATGTCCACAATAGCCAAACTTTGGAAGAAGCCAAGATGTCCATCAATAGATGAATTGATAAAGAAGATGTATGTGTTATATATAATGGAATATTACTCAGCCACCAAAAAGAACAAAATTTACTATTTACAACAACATAGATAGAACTAAAGTATATTATATTAACCAAAAATAAGTCAGTCAGAGGAAGAGAAATGCCATGTGATTTCCCTTACATGTGGAATTTAAGAAACAGGGCAGAGGATCATAGGTGAAGAGAGGAAAAGATGAAAGAAGATGAAACCAGAGAGGAGGAGAAACCATAAGAGACTCCTAATTTTTGGAAACAAACTTAGGGTTGCTGGAGAAGAAGAAGGTGGTTTGATGGGATAACTGGATGATGGACATTGGGGAGGGTGTGTGTTGTAATGAGGACTGGTCTTTATATAAGACTGATGAATCATAGACCTGTACCCCTGAAACAAATGGTACACTACATATTAATTTTTTTAAAAAGGACAAAAGAACAAAGCTGGAGACATCCCATTCTTGATTTCAAACTTACCATAAAACTGTAGTAATCAATACAGAATGGTTATTGGCATAATAATAGACATATAGTCCAATAGATCAGAAGAGACAGTCCAGAAATAAACCTACACATATACAGTCAACCAATATTTCACATGAGAATCAAGAATACTTGATAGGGAAAAGATAATCTGTTCAATAAAATGTGATAAAATAACTGGATAACCACATGCCAAAAATTTAAACTGGCCTATGATCAATCACAAAAATTAACTTAAAAATGGATTAAAGACTTAAACATAAGAACTGATACTATGAAACTTCTAGGGAAAAAACAGAGAGGAAGAATTTCCTTTCAAATCCCAATTAGTTCTGGCAAAATAAATAATAATAATAATAATAATAATAATAAATTCAATTTGTCACCAAAAGTGCAAGCTACAAAAGCACACACGCACAAACATAAAGTTTCTGCACACTAAAACAAACTACCTACAAAATGGAGAAGTAGTCTGTGAAATGGGAGAAACTATTTGCAAACCACATATCTCATAAGGGGTTAGTATCCAAAATATTAGTTTGTATGGACTCATACAATTCAATAACAAAGAACCCAAGCAATGTGATTTAAAAATGAGCAGAGAAAATGAATAGATTTTTTTGTCCCCTGAAGAAAACATACAAATGGCCAACAGATAAACAAAAAGATGTTTTACCTCATTAATTATTAGGAAAATGTGAATCAGAACCTCATGCCTGTTATTATGGTTATCATCAAAAAGACAAGTGATATTAAGTATTGGCAAGATTACTGAGAAATATAAACCCTTGTTCAGTAGTGGTAATGTAAATTCAGTCAGCCACTATGGAAAACAGTATGGAGTTTCCTCAAAAAACAAAAACGAAACAAAAACAAAATAAAACAAAAAACAAAAACAAAAAAATGAACTACCAAATGATCCAGCAATCTCACTTCTGGGTATATATCTAAAGGAAATGAGAAGAAGATATTAAAAATGTATCTGCACTCCTATCTTTATTGTAGCCAAAATATGGAAACAACCTTAAAGTCCATTAGTGGATAAGAAGATTACCATACATATACAAGAATATTATTAGCCGTAAGAAAGAAGGAAAGCCTTCCATTTTGGACAGCATGGATGGATCTTGAGGGCACTATGTTAAGTGAAATAAAGAAATAAAAATCCTGTATGATATCGCTTATATATGGAATCTAAAAAACAAAACAAAAGAAAACCCTCAGAAATGGAGACTAGCATGGTAATAGAATAATAATTAGGAGAATTGAGGAGATGTTAAAGGACTGGTGGGAATGCAAGTTGATGCAGCCACTTTGGGAAACAGTGTGAAGATTCCTTAAAAAAATTAAAAGTAGAGCTACCCTATGACCCTGCAATTGCACTACTGGGTATTTACCCCAAAGATACAGATGTAGTGAAAAGAAGAGCCCTCTGTACCCCAATGTTCATAGCAGCAATGGCCACAGTCGCCAAACTGTGGAAAGAACCAAGATGTCCTTCAATAGATGAGTGGATAAAGAAGATATGGTCCATAAATACAATGGGATATTTTGCCTCCATCAGAAAGGATGAATACCCAACTTTTGTATCAACATGGATGGGACTGGAGAAGATTATGCTGAGTGAAATAAGTCAACCAGAGAGAGTCAATTATCATGGTTTCACTTACTTGTGGAGCATAAGGAATAACATGGAGGAGAAGGAAAGGAAAAGTGAGTTGGAGGAAATTGGAGGGGAAAACAAACCCTGAGAGACTGCGGATTCTGACAAACAAACTGAGGGTTTTGGAAGGGAAGGGAGTAGGAGGAATGGGTCAGCCTAGTGGCAGGTATTAAGGAGGGCGCATATTGCATGGAACACTGGGTGTGGTGCATCAACAATGAATCTTGGAACACTGAACAAAATAAAATTGAAAGAAAAAAGGATAGAAACCAGTGGTTCAAAAATGAATAAATTCTGGAGATCTGATACACACCACAGTCAACAATACTGTATTCTATAATTAAAAGTTGCCAAGAGACTAGGTCATAAATATTCTCACTACCAAAAAAAATGTTAATTATATTATGTGAGATGTTAGCTAACAGTATGGTGGTGATAATATTGGAACAAAAAATGGATCAAGTCAACATGTGTATACCTTAAATTTACATAATATTATATGTCAGTTCTTTTTTGGCATGCACATGCACATACACACACAGAGAGACACATATGCACACACAGCTGGGGTTAAATAGATTTATCATCTAATAAATTAATCTCAATGAGAACAGATATCATATTTAGATGTGTTAGTTGAGGAGACTTTAATAAGCATTTAAAAGTGTGTGGGCAAGTTTAAGACAAATAACAAGGATATTGTGGGACTCCAAGTTTAGAAATGTTGGTGAACATTTATTGTTACTGGAGGGCTGAATGAAGCAGTAGAGTCAGTATACTGTAATACAGAGTTGTAGCTGTAGGAAGCAATTTCATGGGAAATGTGGCTTAGATAGAGGAAAATAGTCTTAAGTAGAAGAATGCATGCTGGCAAGGAGAGATTTGCAGGAACACTTAGTCTGTCCTCTATTCTCATATCCTAATTTTCCTTCTATTGTCTTCCAATAGCTGAACTCAGACACCAACACTGAAAATGTTTCCACAAATAATTTGCATTTTTAATACATTAAAAATTATACCCTCACTCTCCTTACTGGATTCCCACCCCCAGTTACTATATCTAAGATCTTAGTTCTTGTATCAATTCTAATTCTAAGAATGTTCTATAGGTTGTTGATTGACTTTATACATTTCCACAAACCTTCACACTTTTAGCAGTGTTACCTTTTATTACACATTCTCAACAGATGGAGACATCCTTCCCTTCCTTTTTTCATTCATCTCTTCCTCTATCCTTCTTTTACCTACTTGTACCTCTACCTTTCCTATCTCTTTATTTTTGTCTTTGTTTTTCAATGTGAGAGAACAATGTTAACCATAAGCAAATGAATGAAAAAGTTTGACTATTGTAAGACTGAGAAAAGAAAATAAATGGGATTTTTCTTTTGCTCTAAGTCTGTCAGACTACAGCTATGGGAGCAATAGGCCCCAAGACTTCACAGTTTTTACTGTACAGACATTTTCTGATTGAGCTAATGGAGACTTTAGAGTGATGGCTAATTAAGTCAGTATATTCTTGCTATGTGTCAAGTCATTTTTATTCTCTAAAAATGCTACAGATTAGTCATGCAGTTTCATTTGAAAAATCAGTGAGGGGCGCCTGGATGGCTCAGTGGGTTAAGCAGCTGCCTTCGGCTCAGGTCATGATCTCAGGGTCCTGGGATCGAGTCCCACATCGGGCTCTCTGCTCAGCAAGAAGCCTGCTTCCCTCTCTCTCTCTCTCTGCCTTCCTCTCCATCTACTTGTGATCTCTCTCTGTCAAATAAATAAATAAAAAAAATCTTTAAAAAAAAAAAAAGAAGAAAAATCAGTGAGAAGAGGAATGGTGAAAATTTTGATTCATACATAAATAAATAAATCTTAAAAAAAAGAAAAGACAGAAAGAAAATTTTGATTCATACAAAGAAAAAAGGATATAAATATGTAATATAGCAAGCAGACTGTGATATCCTCCCCCAACAGAGAAATAATGTAAATATGAAGCAGTCAAACTAAATTGAAACATACGTATCTCAAACATTAAAAAAGTTCAACACATATGTATTTTTAAACGTGATATCAAAATTCCTCTGTGCTAATGTTTTCCACAGGACTGAAACTTGGTTGAAATTCTGCCTCACTGTGTAATTTTTTTTGAGGCTAGGGTTGTGATTCAAGCAAGTGTAAATGATTATTTCATCTCATGAAGCATCAATTATAGAAAAATCCTCTTAAGATATGAGTATAAAAACTTAATATGCATATTTTGTGAATTCAACCCAAGATATAAATTAACATTTATTTGTGTTATATCTTTAATTCAAGCTAGTGTTCAATGTATTTTTACCAATCTGGATAACTGAAGAGTCTGCACTGGTAAAAACACAGAAAATAGAAGTGTCAGTGCTCTCAATACTTCTCCTATTCCCCATAAAACCTGCCTTAAATATCTCTGGGTTTTTACCTGCACTGGTAAAGATGTCTACTCACTTCACATTGTTCCTCATGGTAAATAAATAACTAACCTGCATTTGTTTTTCCAGACTGGTTTCCTAATCTTTACTAAGTCTCTGAAATCAATTCCAAATATAAAGGAAAAAAAAAATAAAATCACCAATAAACTCTAAAACACTTTCTTGAAAAATAAGCAAGTAATTTTTATTCCATGTAATGTTATAATACAGCCTAACATTTGTAGTTAACGTTCACTTGCCTACTAGAGTCATTCACTATATTTATACTATAAAAGATACCTTATGTTAGGTGTTGGTCAAATTTATAGACCAAAATATCCAATTGCATAAAAATGGAATCTTGATCTTTTCTTCTCTCCTTCTTTCATCTACCAAACTGAACTTGAAGGCTAAAAGAAGTGTTTGTATCTCTAGTTCATAAAAGTAAAGATAAATATTAAACTAAATTACTGAATTCATGTACAAAGATCACCTGGATTATCTACCATTTTTTAAAGTTTTTATTTAAATTCCAGTTAGTTAATTTACAGTGTAATATTAGTTGCAGGTGTACAACAAAGTGATTCAACACTTCCATAAAACATGGTGCTCATCACAGCAAGAGCACTCCTGAAACCCTGTTACCCATTTGACCCATCCCCCACCCAACTTACCTCTGGTAACCACCAGTTTGTTTTCCATACTTAAGGGTCCATTTCTTGGTTTGTCTCTCTCTCTCTTTTTTCTCTATTCTCATTTGCTCTTTTTCTTAAATTCCAAATATGAGTGAAATCATATGGTAATTTGCCTTTCTCTGACTTATTTTGCTTAGTGTAATACTCTCTAGCTCCATCCATGTAATTGCAAATACCAAGATTTCTTTCTTTATCATGGCTTGAGTAATCCATGGTACATACCACATCTTCTTTATGCATTCTTCGTTTGATAGACACTTAAGGTTGTATCCATAATTTTGCTATTATAGATAATGCTGCTATAGACATGGGGATCTGAGTATTCCATTGGATTAGTATTTTTGTATTCTTTGGGTAAATAAATACCTAGTAGTAGTGTAATTGTAGTGTATTGTAATTGGGATTATCTACCAATTAATGCTTACATAAAAATGACTAGAATTCTGATTTCATGGTTTTGGAACATATTTTACTCTCCTGGTATTACCTACTTCTGAATCTGGGGACAATTATCTTAACTAATTATGCAGTCTAAATTCCAGCTTTACTTAAATTAATTCTATTTATGAATCTTCCTAATACCAGCTTTGCTTGCATTGCTCTCTTTTGAGTAGATCAATACCTTTCTTTTGAACCCCTATTTAATAAGCCTCAATCAAGACAAAAAATTGTGATAGCTTTACATTATAGAAACAAAAGAAGCTTTATATTAAAGATCATGCATACCTGTTTCTAAATTATTACTGTACAGTCTCATCAGCAACTTCACTGGCTTCCTATTTCATATTATTCCTCTGTTTTTCTGTATTCACCCTCAACTTCTAAGTCTAACTATCCATCTTACTCTTCAGTAGCTTATTCTGACATATCCCAGAAAAAAAATTAGTTCCACCTTACTCTAATTTGAAAGTTCATCCAGATTCCTGCAGTCCCTAATCCAAAACACAGATAGAGGGACATGTTTTTGTTGTTGTTGTTGTTTTGTTTTGTTTTTTGTTTTTTGTTTTTTTTTAAATAACTGAAATTTGCCAAAATGTATATCTCATATATACTAGCAACAAAAAGTAGCAGCAGAAATCCAGAAATTCCAGTAATAGTACTTTTTGCATTACATATAATAAAGTAGCCATAAGATTTGTTAAACTGAGAATAATAGCTTTAAAGATTGATGCTGATTATTTGTCACCTAAATCTATTCTTTACACACTTTACCTATTACATGATTGAAGCCCTATGAAATATGAATAATTCTCCTATTCATTCATTTAACAGATATTAAATTGTCCCATGGCCAGATTATTACTCCAGGAACTAGTGGGGTATAATACAGATGTAATACCATATAGATGTATTAAATTTAAAGAGAAAGGTCATCAAACCAATAATGAGAAGTTGAATGAGGTTTCAGAAAGGAAAGTGGAGTCCCAAGGGAGTGTGTATAGGCACTTAACAAACTCTAGAGGTCTTGGAAATCAAGGAAGATAGACAACAGGGGTCTTTTTTTTTATATTTATTTATATATTTATTTAAGAGCGAGAGAGAGCACAAGAGCATGGACACAAAAGCAAGGGGAGGGGCAAAGGGAGAGGGAGATAGAGAATCTCCAGCCATCTCCACACTGAGCATGGACCCCCAATGCAGGGCTTGAACTCATTTACAATCCTGAGTTTATTCAAAAATAGAGTCAGACACTTAGCCAACTGAGCTACCCAGGTGCCCTATAGTGGTCTTTTTATTTGGTGGAAGAACATAGAAAATGGTGATAGCGGAGTTTTCCAAATGTCAGTTATTTGAGCAGCATCTTCAAAATTATTATATCATTATAATTTTCATTATTTAACATTCTATTTAAATTAATGAACTTTTTTTTAATTTTTTATTTTTTATAAACATATAATATATTTTTATCCACAGAGGTACAGGTCTGTGAATCGCCAGGTTTACACACTTCACAGCACTCACCATAGCACATACCCTCCGCAATGTCCATAACCCCACCCCCTTCTCCCAACACCCCTGTCCTCCCAGCAACCCTCAGTTTGTTTTGTGAGATTAAGAGTCACTTATGGTTTGTCTCCCTCCCAATCCCATCTTGTTTCATTTATTCTTCTCCTACCCCCTTAAACATTCAACAACTTTTTAAAAGTAATTATATGCTTGTGAAAAAGTTATAAATAAGTAGAATAGTTTGGATTTATTAGTACAGTTATGTGAGACACCTAATTAATGAACTTTTAAATTTTGTTTTTTAGAAAACCAAATTATCCATTAAATCATGGGACTCAGACACTAATTAGTTTTTGCAATAAGATGATTATATAACCATTAAAATAGCTTATCTGTGAAAGTACTGTAAGTTTTTTAAAAAAGATTTTATCTATTTATTTGACAGAGAGAGAGGGAGAAGCAGACTCCCCTTAGAGCAGGGAAGGGAGCCTGATGTGGGACTTGATCCCAGGACCCTGAGATAATGATCTGAGCTGAAGGCAGATGCTTAACTGACTGAGTCGTTCAGGTACCTTCTAAAGTATTTTAAAATCACTATTATTATCAGTTCAAGAGAGTACTAGACTATACTGTAGGACAATATGGTTTGTGTCTGACTGGGCTTAATGCTCTCTTGCTGATGAACCAAGAATCAGAAGACAAACAGAGAACAAGTCATTAAAGGAAGAGAACAAGTAATTTTGTTACCTTTCCAACTTAATATTTCCCTACCTAATATTTATCATGTGTACACCTCTGGTAGGCCATGAGATATCAATCCTCCTTGCTATAGGAAAAAAAATAATAAGAGTTATTTGATTGCATAAATTCTATAATTAACTTTCCCTGATGACCAGTTAATAAGTTGAGTTCAGAAAATATCATGCCTGGGGCACTTGGGTAGCTCAGCCCATTGAAAGTCTGGCTCTTGATTTCAGCTTGGCTCCATATTTGTTGTGGTCTGCTTGAGATTCTCTCTCTCCCACTTCCGTTTCCCTGCTTGCACTGTCTCTCTCCCCCTCTCAAAATAAATAAATAAAATATTTTAAAAAGTAAAAGAAGAAAAGAAAACATCATGTCTGAGGTATGTGTCATTAGTATCCATAGGGTAGTTCCTAAACAAAGACCATAAGACAATCTGAAAAAGCCAAAACACTAAATAATCACTACAAGTATTAACAGAAGAGACAAATTAAATCACAGGCCATGCAAGTTGACCAACAAGCCAAAGAATTAGATCAACCAAGGTGTCAACAGTGGAACTGGAATGGGAGCAAACATTAATTTAGAATATTGCAAAGGGGAAATCTGAACATATGGAGAAAGATTAGGTTACCAGTACATTAATGATTTATGCAAGTGTAAGATTTACGATGCTACTACCAATTTATAGAGACTGGCATTTTAGACCTCAGTTTCCAAATTTTTTAGTGAATAACTGAGTAGGGAGAGGGAAATTATTGCACAAATGAAGTCATCAAGCAACTACAGGCTTTGAGATTGGAAACAGGATTACATTCTTCAAAACAGCTTAATGAGTTTCTTATGAAGTATGTGACTTTAAGCAGTGTTTTAGGAGAACTCAGTAGGCAGAGGAGGTTTAGTTTTTGTTTTCATTTTTTTTAAAAGAATTTATTTATTTGAGAGACAGATAGTGAGAAAGAGCACAATGTTGGGGGAGAGAGAGAAGCAGGCTTCCCACCTAGCTGGAGCCTGATGTGGGGACTGATCCCAAAACCAAAGGACCATGACCTGAGTCAAAGACAGATGCCCAATTGACTGATCCACCCAGGTGCCCAAGAGATTTAGTTTTAGGAACATTTCTGCAGACTGAAATGTTTCTGTGAACTCTCAAAATTAATGGACTGTGAATATGATATGATAAAACAAATACATATTGAGCGGTCTTGATGGTAATAGTTTACCTGAACTTGTTTATCTTTCCATCATCTTTAAATGGTTGACTATTGCACATTTTGCTTATTGAGACTCTAATTTCTCATGTGCTATTGGACATGGAAACTATGGAAAGTTGGACTTTATCATGTATGCCAGTGCCAACTGCTCTTTGCCCCAATTGAGACTATAAGTATCTTGAGGGACAAGATAATCACATTTATATCTCTTTTGCTAGGGACAGTGCCTGCATTTATGAAATATGGGTAAATATTGAAAGAATGGTTTTGAATGCATGACATAATTGAATGTTAATCTTACAACTGTTTCAGTTAGGGACAGATTGGTCATATTTTGTAGATTTGTTTTTCTGAATTAAGAAGAAAGAAATAGTATTTTAGACATTTTTTTAAAAATATTTTTTATTTATTTACTAGACAGAGAGAAAACAGGAGGAGCACAAATGGGGGGAGCAGCAAGAACCAGACTCACTGCTGAATAGGGAGCCCAATGTGGGGCTTGATCTCAGGTTCCTGAGATCATGACTCAAGCTGAAGGCAGTCGCTTACCTGACGGAGCCATCCAGGCACACTAATTTTAGGCATATTAAGACAATTGTTTTAATCTGTTTAATCTCAAGAAAAAATGAGTTTAACACTTATTATGAATCGTTGGAATTTATAAAATAAATACTGAAAAAAGCACTGTTCATGTGAATAACAAATTTTCATATTCTTATACTAAGGTATTATACTAATGTCAAATAGTAGGAGATTTTATCAGAATGGCTTAAATAATATTCTCAAGGTGATAATGGTGAAACGAGGACTCAGATGCAAGTGTGTCTGATTTCAAAGAGTATGGACTGCTACTTTCCTGGTATGTTCAGACTGTTTTAGATATAGCAAACAACATTCTTATAAAAATAAAGAAATTGTCTTATGTAGATCTCCTTATTTATTGAATAATATTTGTTGTAATTTACCAGAACTTTGCTGTTTTCAGGAGATCAGAAGCTCCTCCTCTGGTATATTGTATCACTTTAGAACTACAGATTTCTGTAGCTAGTAGCTATATGAAAACTTGGATGAACAAATTATTTAATCTTTTGGTCCCTAGTTTCTTCATCCATAAACAAATATAACATTTATTAGAAGTGAAGTGTAAGTACATATAAATATAAATATATATTTTAATTCTTGCTTTTTCTCTTATATCAATTCTTTTTGTTGAAATGAGTATTCTTTTTTCTCTTGTTTTCACTGTATTTTTGTCAATATTATCCAGGAAATAGGAAAGCAAAGAGACTAGTTATAATTATCAATGAAAAATTAGCATTTTGTGTGTGTATGTGTTTTTAACAGAGATCAATATGTAGCTAGATATTGAGTCTCAGACTTGTGATTCTTGGAACTGTGTGTACCTCACTTAAATATACTAATGGCTTATAATGCCACAAATCTAAGCAGAATAAGTGATGTGAATTAGTAGAAAACATGGACAAAATCAACATTATTCTACATTTAAAGTAAAGTAAATGTAACTATTCTGATATATTTAACATTAGTGTAATTCTACTCTAAGGTTTTAAAACTCATAGTCAGAAACAAGCATGAATAAGGTATAATCTATATATGCCTCACAGAATACAAAGAAAGATCATGGTCATGGACCTGCTTTTGTTTTTGCAAAGTTAATCTCTTTTAGTTATGATATGTAATAAGCCAATTTTTAGAAAATTATAAGAATTATAAGTAATAAAAGGAGCTTAAGAAAGAAGGCAAATATTATGTGAAATCTTTCCACTCAGATATAACTACTATAAACAGATTATTGACTACTCATATTTCTGTAAATACACATACAGACACAGATAATTGTTTTATTACTTTTGTTTTTTTGTTTTTAATTTGAATTGATATTCCCAATCCTCCTTTCTTTTCTCCCTTCACCCCTCTACCTCTCAAGTGTATTAGTGAACAAAGAATACTTTTTTCACAATTTCCTGTTGTCATATAGATAAACACACACATACACACACACACACACACACACACACACACACACACCCCTAAAAAATTGTGAGTCAAAAAGTTATATTACTTAATAAACATATATTTAACATATAGGATAATACTACAGAGTAGAAATTATGATCTTTCTAGTTCACTTTTTAAGACGAATACCAATATAGCTCTGGAAAAGTTTAAGAACCTTAGGCAAATTCTGTGCCACAATGTTGTTTGATCTGAAGAAAAGATATATGACTTAAAATACAGTCGTGATAAAAATTATATCCATGACCAATTGTATTCCTTAAAAAAAGAAGAAAAAATAGGAGAAAATTAGTAGATAAAATAAAAATATGAGAGTAGTTAAGGCTTAGTCTGGAAGTTGGTATGGATTTTTATGAGTGAAGCTCAGGCTGGTACAAAACTGGAAACGAACATCCCATGGGACTGGAAAAAATATATTTTTACCTTTCTAAACACAGAAAGTTGAAACAAATATAATCTGATCTTTCCTCTACCCAGGAGTGGCAAAAACTCTGAAAATGCTAAAGGGTAAAGAAAGTATGTCATTCATATATATATTACCAAGTTAAGGAAAAATAAAACACAAAGGAGAGAAAACTCACCAGAATATTTAGAGATGGGAAATAGGTAATAATGGATTAAACATCTCAGAAAGATGTAAAACTTATGCATGCAGTCATGGATTCTAAAAGCTGATGGATTCACACCATAAAACTTCAGATAACTTCAACAATTTAAGAAATCTAGAACTTCTGAAAATATAAATGATAAAAATGGGGAAGTGTATTTGTAAGTCTATAAAGGAAGTATCAGAATTCAGGCAGATTCTTCCACATCCTCTTTACCTGCGTGACTACTTCTTCTCATCCTGGAAGAAATAAGAGGTTTGGTTTCTGGAGAAGTGGAACATGAAGGATTGGAGGAGTATGAGATGGGCAAACACATGGGTACATATGAAGGCTAGGTAATCTTCTGGAAATGAGCACATCAATCAAAACCAAAAGATGTAGTTTGGGCCTGTGTCTTTTTTCCCTTTCAGCTCACTCATCACACACCCTTCTATGTGAACTGCTTGCCAAAACTATCAGAATATTTTTATATTTGAAATTTCTTGCAAGTTCTTCTTATCAAAAAGTTTTTATTAATGAATTTATTCAGCTTACATGTATTGATCACCTAAATAGGCAAAAGTGTATAAAGGGATTTGTGCTGTAAAAAATAAAAATCAAGACATGATAGAATGTGATAACTTGTCCTTGTGATTCTTAAGATATAAGTTAGATAGAACTTACCAAAAACTAGTATTACAAGTGTGGAAAAAGTCTAAGAAATTTCATAAGAGTTTATCTCTTCTAAAGGAGGTAATCAGGAACGCATCCTAAATAATCAATTTTAAAACACTTTCAAAATGAACAGGATATGGTCAGTAGCCCAGAGCCCCACGAGAATTCAGAATTACCACCTTTCATCAGCAGTCACTGAAAGAAAACATGTCAACCTGGGAAATCTCTACCTGCTTCTCAGTGTTGCTGCAAACCTAACATATGTCTTAAAAAATAAAGTCTTTATTACAAAAAAATTAACAAGTAAAGAGAAATTCTAGTGAACAGAATTCTATGAACAGAAAGACTAATGTACAGAGGAAAAAAAGGAATAATTATAGCATAATGAATTGAGACCAACAAAGTTTATATTAGGAAATACTGAGGATTAAAGGAGTTCTCTCTGAAATGTTACTTACTGTGGTACAAGAACTGATGTCTCAAGGTGCCTGGGTGGCATAGTGGGTTCTGTGTCCCACTCTTGGTTTTGGCTCAGGTTGTGATCTCAGGGACACAGGATCAAGCCCACATTGTGCTCCATGCTCAGCATGAAGTCTGCTTGAGACTGCCTCTTCCTCTGCCCCTCCTTATCTTGTGCACTTTCTCTCTCTAAAATAGATAAATACATCTTAAAAACCAGAACTGATGCCTCACTAACAGCTCTTTTCCCCAGAAAAACAAAAACAAAAGAAAGTTAGTGAAGATTTGATGATTTGAAGATTTAAAGATATGTGTCCACATCTGTCTTACATATTTAATTATACATCAGATAATAAGAGAATGTACTCATAAAGTCACATTGCAAATTCACAAAAAATATTTGGAAACAACGCTTAAAAATATTGTCAATAGGTTTTTGGGCTATGTCTATATTGTCTATAGAACAAATTTTTCAAAATTTTATAACTATTTTTCCCTCCAACTAGAATACTATCTGGATAATAGGAACAATGCTTAATAAGGGATGAAAAGAAAGTATTAACCATAGAGCCATGTGATAATCTGTTCATCCCACTTTGGCAGCAAGTGAAAAATTTCAGTCTTCTGTATTCAACAACTTTGGTATGTCAATATATGTATGTGGGTACTTTGAGAAACAAATCTCCTTCAGTTTGGGAAATGCACAGTACTTTAAGTTCATGCAGAAAACACTCTGATCTTTTAACTCTGAGTTTGTAAGCTATCTGATAGGACTTGAAGCAAAAAAAAAAAAAAAAAGTGATTATTTTTAATCCCTTGTGTAGGAGCAATGAATCTCAAGGGTGGAAAAATAGTCTTGGTCTGTTTCCATCGTTGAGGAAAAAGTACAATGGTCAATCTAATGATTCCCAGAAGAATATTGTTCCACTACATTGAAACTAATGAGCTCAAAAAGAAAAACCTACAAATATCAATAGTTGTTATTCCTCAAGGAAATGATTCAGTCACATCCCGATATAGCACATGATAAGCCTGATGTATTCACACAAAGCATTCATCCAAATATCACCACCCATTTAAGAAATGACATTAACTGGGGCGCCTGGGTGGCTCAGTGGGTTAAGCTGCTGCCTTCGGCTCAGGTCATGATCTCAGGGTCCTGGGATCGAGTCCCACATCGGGCTCTCTGCTCAGCAAGAAGCCTGCTTCCCTCTCTCTCTCTCTCTGCCTTCCTCTCCGTCTACTTGTGATCTCTCTCTGTCAAATAAATAAATAAAATCTTAAAAAAAGAAAAGAAATGACATTAACATAAAAAAGAGGGAAAAAATAAACAAATGTGGACAGGAAAAAGAAAAAAAAAATCTTGGAGGATATTTGTACATTGAAAGAGAAAAAGTTGAGGAAAGATGTTTTTTTCATTTAAGAAATGACAAAATGGAGATGCTGAAAATCTCTCTCTCCAAAATAAAATGAAATGTTTTAGATAAAATAACAAGAAAATACAGTTTTTGAAAGAATAGTTGACCTTCAAGAAAATAAGGAAAGTTCTTTGAGGTTAAGAAAAGTGTATAAGAAGTCCAGAAATGATAGTACTAAAGTTTTCAGATGTTTTAGGAGCAACTAAGAAACTTTAATCCATAGATGTTGCTAAGAAATTCTATGTCTTTTGTTTCTTTGTGGTATATTCAGAGGAGAAATCTAATTTTAAGGAAAACAAAACAAAACCTTCATTTAAAAAAAAAAAGACACAAGATGGGATATGCTTTCCTGAAATGCTTTGAAATAGATGAGAAATAGTCCCTAGAGATGGGCTACAGAGAAAATGTCCTGTCTTGGGTTTGGCTCTGAGAGGAGTTACAAAGGATGTTTTTCATGATAATTCATAAATACTGGGGACTGTGTAGGTGGTTTTGAGATTGTCTACAAAAATCTAAGAAGAGGTTAAAAAAAGGGATATATGTTTGGACTAACATGTAAAAAATCAATAATTGATTATAAAAAGAGAAAAAGGATTTGATCAAGTGTAATATCTATTCTTAACAAAAATTCTTAGCAAGTGAGCAATAGAAGAAAAATATCTTAATCTGATAAAAGCTTTCTCCTAATAGACCCTAACACTTAATGGTAATATTCAAATCTTTCTCCCTGAGATCAGAATAAGGAAATCATGTCAGCTATCACTGCTTAACTTAACTTAACTTAAGCTTAACTTAACTTAATTAACAATGTATTTGAGATCTGAGTCAGTGAAATAAACCTTCATTATGCTCTTGAGGTAGTCAGTATATCTTACATGAAACATACGTATTTCCAAACACCTACATAGACCTAATTAAATATTAAAGAAGAGAAATAAAATCTAGCTATTCAAAGCTGACATTATTCTTACGTTAAATGTCCAAAAATTTATATGGGAGAGGTATTAGAATTAATAAACATATCTAACAAGGTTAATGAGTACAGGTAGTTTTCAAAAATCATATGTAGTTTGGTATATCACTAACAAATGTTTATAAAACAACTTTGTACAGACTATATAATTTAAAATAGTATCAAAATATTACACACCTAGGAGTATATTAAATGTCTAGGAGGAATATGTTGATAGGAGTAAAGTAAATACCTAGGAAACTATGCTGAAGACCTCTGTAAAAGATTAAAATGGCCACAAATTATTTTGATACTTTTCCTCTTAAGGGATGAGTTTATGTCTCTTATCTTTCATTCCAAGTGTGACTACTTGACAAAATAAATTTGGCTGCAGTGGCATTTTATTAGTTTCCAGATTCAGACCTTAAAAAACTGGCAGCTTCTAGTTCTTGTCTCATGGAATACTTGCTCTCCGAATCCAGATGCCATGCAGGGAGAAAGACCAAGCAGTTCCATTGAGATACCCTACGATACCTAGGAGTAAATCTAACCAAAGAGGTAGAAGAGCTGTATTCTGAAAACTATAGAACCCTTATGAAAGAAAATGAGGAACATGACAAAACATTGTAACTATATTATAAATGTATGAAATAACTTCACTGAAGGGGATAGGTAAAAATGGTGCTGCCCTAATTAACTTTGAAAAGTAATGGATTCTGCAAGACTGGGGGCAAAAGCAACTGTACATAACATTGTATACTATTTGATAATGTTCTTTTCCAAGAGATTATATGTTAATAATTCTGACACCAACATTCACACATAACTGGTATTGAACAATTCCAACTGGGTTATAGGAGCTGGATTTTTCACTGTGGGAACAGGAGTTTATAGATAATCAAGAGGAGAAAGCCAGAATGATCCATGTAATAATGGAGTACAGTTGAGAATATCAATATGAACTTACATTTAGCTTAATATAGACACATGTGACTACATATGAAATATTTATGGGTATGTACATATACAAGTTAATATACACCCATACATTTCCTTGCTTTGTCAGCTGAGAAGACCTAAGAATATGACATCCCTGTGGGTTGCACATAATGACTTCATTCCAAAGAATACAGTATAGAAAAGGGAAATTAGAATAATTTTACAGTGGGAAAATTTGACAAACTACTTCAACAAAATTATCAGGTTTCACACCAACATAGATGTCATGTTGAGAGTATGCACCTATAATATAATGTGATAAAACTGCACTTCTTCCCCTCCAGTTTCCTTCCCAGAACATGTAACCTTAGTGTAAGTGTGAGAAAAACAGACAAATCCCAATTGAGACACATTTTACAAAATACCTGCCAGTATTCCTCAAATCTATCAGGGTCAGTTTCCCTAATAGTCTAAGACAAAATAGACAGCAATTTTGGCTGAAAACCCCATACCCCAATTCCCAATGAATAAAAACTAGGAAGAAGAATGGAAAAGCAAAATGTTTTCATTTAAGCATACATGTTGAGGTTGAGATGATTTGGTACATTCGTGTAGGGGTAGTTATTGGTTAGGGTAACACAGTAAAAGATTTTATGACTGATAACATAGATGTCAGAGTTGAGAGTAGGTGTCAGGCATAGGCAAAAAGCCTGTTTAATAGAGTTTACCATAAACTAAATTTAGATAGACTAAAATGGCAGAGTCAATTTTATATGTGTTAAGACTTAAATACAGTGTAACTTTTGGAACTTTGGGACTTAATGTTATCTGTGATTTCAAAAGGATTGGGGGAAATCTGAGGGGGAGATGAACCATGAGAGACTGTAGACTCTGAGAAACAAACTGAGGATTTTTGGAAGGGAAGGGGGTGAGGGAATAGGTGAGCCTGGTAGTGGGTATTAAGGAGCGTTCGTATTGCATGGAGCACTGGGTGTGCTGCATAAACAATGAATCTTGGAACACTGAAAAAGTAAAATTAAATTTTAAAAAATGGGATTTCTAGGCTTTTGTCAATAATAAGGGAACACAGCCTAATTTATCCAATAGAACCAAATTGACCCTGATATTTTATTTTACTGATTCCAGCCATTTTGCTTTGCTCTATAAGTAACACATGATTCTTGGTACTAAAGATTTAAAAATAAATACTTAAACAGATTAAACATAATTTCTGGTATTCATAAATTCTGGTATTCAAAAATGCAAAGTTGATAATAAAACAGGGCAATTGGATAAAAGGGATTAAAAGATGTTAACATTATTAGTTTAGTAGATACATATCAGTAAGGTTACATTCAACTGCACGAAACAACAACAACAACAACAAAAATCTAAGCAAAAATAATGATACCAATTCAGGGCAGACTTTAGCCCTATACAGAATCAGCAATTTACTGTTAGTGATAGCTACAAGGGCCCAGATTTAGTATTCCCTTCATCTTAGAGTATCTATTATTGTGGGGGTGCCAAACACTTCCCAAGCTACATGTTTCCCTGACCTCGTTTAAATTGAAATACAATGAAAAAAAAAAAAAAAGAAAGAAAGAAAAAAAGAAAAGAAAAGAAGATTATTAAGGAGTTCTGAAAATGTTAAGAAAGTATTTAAAATGAAAACCTTAGTATATATCTGCCAGTTTTGTATGGGTCTTACTTGGGTCATGACCCTATCTTTAAAATAATTAGTATAGTTTTAAGTTTCCCTGATGTCTAAGGACATGAAACAACAAATGTTGGAGAGGATGTGGAGAAAGGGGAACCCTCTTACACTGTTGGTGGGAATGCAAGTTGATGCAGCCACTTTGGAAAACAGTGTGAAGATTCCTTAAAAAATTAAAAGTAGAGCTACCCTATGACCCTGCAATTGCACCACTAGGTATTTACCCCCAAGATACTGAAGTAGTGAAAAGAAGGGCCATGTGTACCCCAGTGTTCATAGCAGCAATGTCCAAAATAGCCAAACTGTGGAAAGAGCCAAGACTCCCTTCAAAGACAAATGAATAAAGAATATATGGTCCATACATACAATGGAATATTACACAGCCATCAGAAAGATGAATACCCAAGTTTTGTATCAATGTGGATGGGACTGGAAGAGATTATGCTTAGTGAAAAGAGTCAAGCAGAGAAAGTCAATTATCATATGGTTTCACTTACTTGTGGAGCATAAGGAATAACATGAAGGACATCAGGAAAAGGAAAGGAAAACTGAATTGGGGTAAATTGGAGGGTGAAACGAACCATGAGAGACTGTGGGTTCTGAGAAACAAACTGAGGGTATGGAGGGGAGAGGGGTAGGGGGATGGGTGACCCTGGTGGTGACTATTAAAGAGGGCATGTATTGCATGGAATACTAGGTGTGGTGCATAAACAATGAATCTTGGAACCCTGGAAAAATAAAATAAAATAAATAAAACAATGACTGTGGTGAGAATTTGGTGAAATTTTAACAAACAAAAAAACCATTACTTTAGTTTGGAGTGGAATCACATTCTTATAAAGTTCAAGTGGGTACTGGAAACAAAGTTACATGACAAAAGGGAATTTCTATTGTAACAATAACCAGAATGCTCACTGTCAGTGGTAGGTAAAGGTTCTCCAGAAAGGTAGCCTATAAATTGAGATCTGAATTTCAGAGAACTGTAAAGATCAGTTGGAATAAAGTGAAACAAGAGTTAGCCTCACCAAAAAAAAAAAAAAAAAGGATATTGCTCAATATTTTACAGTAATCCAGTTAAAAGCACAGCAGGGGAACAAAGTCAGAGCTATGATATGAGCTTGGAAATTTAGGAAAAGTAAGTAACCCATAGCTGGTTTTTATTCTTTATAACAAGAAGCCAGTAGACTGTTTTAAGCTGGATATCACATTGGTTACTCTATGGGAATAGTGACAAGTCTCAAATGGCACAGATTGCTTAAGAGGTGAAGTAAGTATCTGAAGAGTGATCATATTCAGAAAACAGAATTTTTTTAATTGACTCCTGTTAAATTTACTTTTCAATTGTTCTCCTCTTATTTTTCTGTTATTATTTTTCTTTTCAGTTAGCAACAGCTTGTCTTACCCCATACAGAATTACTATTAACAAATAACCAAATATTAGAATAAACATTGTTGAAAACCTAAGTATGCAAGTCCCACTTACTTTCAGCATGAGCCTAGCTTCTTCATAGATCCTTCTAAAATCTACCTTTTTAGCATATGTGCTTGTATATAACTCATAAAATGTAACATAATGAAAATTAAGCAAATGCCTCTCATATCAGATATTGAATTTCATTTAGTTTTTATTTTTTTCCTAAACATCTTATAACAAGAATAACATTGAGAAGTAAAATCCAAAGAGACTGCTTTTAAAGTCATCCTATCGGGGCGCCTGGGTGGCTCAGTGGGTTAAGCCGCTGCCTTCGGCTCAGGTCATGATCTCAGGGTCCTGGGATCGAGCCCCGCATCGGGCTCTCTGCTCGGCAGGGAGCCTGCTTCCTCCTCTCTCTCTGCCTGCCTCTCTGCCTGCTTGTGATCTCTCTCTGTCAAATAAATAAATAAAATCTTTAAAAAAAAGAAAAAGTCATCCTATCAAAACAAGAACAAATACAAGCAGCCTACCAATTAGAGGCTGACCACACACTTGCCCGTGGTACTAGAAGGATTAGTTTAATGTGATTTGATTTTTCTCCACACTCTTGACCAGGTATCTACTCTAGATAAGCCATCAATAAGAAAAGAGCTTCCTCCTAAAAAGTGCTCAATGCTCTGGTGGTTGGAAATGGGTATAATGAAAACTAAGTCAATTTGAGGGCTTTCGTTTGCATCTAAAAACATATTTAAGACTTACACAAAACCGTATTTTATGTAAAACTTTAGCATTTCAAGATTATTTTTAATGAAGCTCACTTGAAATAAACTGATTCACACAAAATATTTTCTTTGTTGATACAAAATACGTGATTCAAATATATACACACATGTATCTTGTAATTGTTATAGCTAGTTAAGTATAATGTTCCTTTGATTATTGAAAATACACAAAATTTATAATTTTAAATTATGTAATTGTCATCACAAAATTATTAAATGTATACTTTTATACTATGAAATCATATAATTTTTAACTTGCTGAAATAAAATCCCCCACAAATCAAACTAGAAATGACAAATGAGCAAGGCAGTATTTTTTTTTAAAGATTTTATTTATTCATTTGACAGACAGAGATCACAAGTAGGCAGAGAGGCAGGCAGAGAGAGAGGGGGAAGCAGGCTCCCCATGGAGCAGAGAGCCTGATGCCGGGCTTGATCCCAGGACCCTGGGATCATGACCTGAGCTGAATGCAGAGGCTTTAACCCACTGAGCCACAGAGGCACCCAAGGCAATATGCTTTAACTTATATTAATTGAATACAGAATAATTAAAATATACTGAAATATTCAAATTAAACATTTCTCATAGAAAGTTTTCATGCAGAAAACTCAGCACAGATATTAGGATGAATATATTGTACCTATCTGAAATTTCTAGGCTATTCACAAAATGTAACTTTTTCTATTACCAAGTTTGCCTTCAATTCATACTTCTGCATTTTGCTGTTTATGACCAAATGATTTCCCTTTACTTCCACATACAGTTAAATGAGTGGTAATAAAATTACCTCTCATTACATAAAATGTAATGAGGGAAGAGCATGATAATTATGAATAAGTAGATGTAATAGACAAACCAACTGATTACATATGTATTTGCATAGATTGTAACCAGACATGCAGTAATAGAAATAGTTACAATGCACTTTTTAAAAACTCTCAATAGATATTTGTATACTTCTCTGAATCAAAACCTATTTGATTTATTACATTTAACATGAATTTATGGAGATTGTATTTGTCTTCTTTTTCCTTTATTATCCTCATTTTGATAAGTTGTAACTTCACTTACTCATTGTCTTAAACCAAGTTGATCAAAAGTGGTGAAATCTGAAACATTTATTTCAGTCTTTCAAGCTGAATCACTCAAAACTTTGCTTAAATATTTATGAGGTACATAAGAACAGTGCTTCATTAGTAAAACAATTTTTCCATTGATATCTCTATGGATTTATAACTTGGAAATGCTATAGAAAAGGTAATTGGTTCTATGCTGATTCTCAGGTGATTAAATAACAAGATTTGGGTGACAGATAAATCCAGGTTTAAATTCCCAGTTCTTCACTTTCTACTGTGTACTCTCTAGGAATTTACCTAACATCATTTCCTCATTTTTTTTTAACTTGTATAAATGAGGTGTGTCTTAGATATAGCAATAAGTGAGGGGGAAAAAAAAACAGGCATTCATATAGAATGGGAGAAATGAAATTATTTCTTTTTTTTTTTCTTAAGATTTGATTTACCTGAGAGAGAAAGAGAGCACAGAGGGAGAGGGAGAAGCAGACTTCCCACTGAGCAGGGAACCAAGTGGGGCTTGATCCCTGACCCTAGGATCATGACCTGGGCTGAAGGCAGACACTTAACTGACTGAGCCACCCATGTACCCTAAAATTATTTCTATTTGCAGGCATGATTTTCAAAACAGAAAATCCCAAAGATTCTATAAAAAAGTAAGTTTAGCACCAATAACAAGGTTTCATAAGATTACAGAATTCATAGTCAATATACTAAGCCCAAACTTATATCTATACACTAACAATGAGAAATTTAAACTAGTTAGATATCACCAAAAGCATGAAATACTTATAAATATAACTTGATTTTTGTTTATTGCAACATCAACTTGAAGAAAAAATACATGCCTATACATGCACGAGTGTGTCTGTGTTCATATACACACATAGACTATCAGTATCCTTTTTCCTTTCAGAAATTAGGACTTGGTGCTCTCATTTTTAGATATTTCTTATCCTAAGTGAAATATACACAAGTTCTTGTGGAAAATAAACTACTTTGCTTTCCCTAAAATGCATCCTAATTCATTCAGCTAAGGTTATAAAATGTGAACAGAAAAGTCACTAATATATGACATCAGAATGTCATAGTGAGATCCTCCACAAGTCTAGACTCAAAACATCTGATGTGCTCAGGATTTACTTGCTATGTCACCATGTAAAAATGTTCATTTCTGTAGTATAATAGAGGTTATGCAATATTTATAAGACAAATAATCTCTTGGAAGATTTTTGCATAAAGAGATCCCTGCTCCTCCCATCTCAAATTCTGACCTAAGTGGTATGAAATGGGGACTCAGAGTCTGAATTTCACTGCTTGTGATTCTGATGAGGAAGACCTAAGGCAACATTTTGGGAAATCCTGAGCTAGTCCAAAAATATATTTTGAATATGCATCTCTATCTCAATTTTGAGCTATATAATAATCTGTGAACCAATAGGCTTTACTTGCCATGTAAATATCTGACTTTCTGAGGAGACATCAGGTAATTATTCATTTATTTTTCACAAGTACGTGGCATGCACCTTCCATATACTAGATATATAACATACATTTGCTAATTATATTTAAAATATTTCTACTACACTGAAGAGCATTAATAAGTATATAGAATATTTTAGTGGGAAAAAGATTAGTTATGATTAGAGGACAATGGGAAGATTTGTGGAAAATTTGAGAGAATGATATATATAGGATGGTAGCTAGAAGAGTTACTTGGGGAGGGAATTTTAAGAGAAGTTAGAGGTTGTAAACAAAACAAATCAAAGTGGTAGTCCATATTCAGAGAACAAACTGTAACACGGTTCGAAAGTATCAAGTGAATGGCAAATAATGGAAGTTGGTTACAAAGGTACATGTCTATAACAGATGATAAACCACCTCAAATGCTAAGTAAAGGAATTTATGATCCACTCCATTAGACAATTACAAATCTTTGAGCTGGAGAAGAATTTCAACATTGACATCCTCTATTACAAAATCCTTGAGGGTTAACAGGTGGAGCCTTAAAATGTTATAATTATAGCCATAAACAGCAAAAATTGGTTTGTCTTGAACTTATAATTTATAAAAGCATTTTAGTGCAAATTGCCACACTGCAAATTCATACAGTAGATATTTTTCAAATGTATTTTACAAAGAGATTAAATGACTTGCTCAAGGTCAAATAGAATGAAAATGTCAAAACAAGAATGGACACCTGGTTTCTCATAAATTTTCCTCTCATGTGTTCCCTCTATCCATGGACCTTTTCACCACTCCTATATTTTAATATTTATTTATTTGTTGGGACGCCTGGGTGGCTCAGTTGGTTGGACGACTGCCTTCGGCTCAGGTCATGATCCTGGGAGTCCCGGGATCGAGTCCCGCATGGGGCTCCCAGCTCCATGGGGAGTCTGCTTCTCTCTCTGACCTTCTCCTCGCTCATGCTCTCTCTCACTGTCTCTCTCTCAAATAAATAAATAAAATCTTAAAAAAAAAGATTTATTTATTTGTTTATTTTAAAGAGAGAGAGAGAGCAGGAGTAGGGGGAGGGACAGAGAGAGAAGATACGGATCTTAAGCAGACTCCATGAAGAGCACAGAGTCCCATGCAGGGCTTGATCTCATGATCCTGAGATTGTGACCCGAGTTGAAATTAAAAGTCAGTGGATTAACTGACTGAGCCACCCAGACAACCATCACCGCTCCTATAATTTAAAGAGGAGAGTAAAATCAATCCTTGATTTTGTTTTGCCTTAATATCTATATTTGCTTTTCTGATATATATTTCTAGAATGGAACTCTTGCTTCAGTCTTTGTGGTAGTACAAACATTTGTATTCTTCATACAGTATGGCTAGCTAAGTATTTCTGCCAAAAGACCCACATACCAGCTGCCTTTCACAGGCTGGAGGGTGGTACCATTTGTAGAAAGAAAAGTATACAGATGGAACAATACAAACATTGTCAGAAATACTATTGCAATCAGGATGGCAGTTAGCATTCTGCCACAGATGATTCCTGTACCCACTGAGGTTTTTTTGTTCTTGTAATAAAATCTCAAAGTACAAGTATATTAATTTTTTTAAATTCTCTGTGGAAGTATGGAGAAAAAGGGGAACAACATTTGTCTAAATTCATTGGTGACGGTGTTAAAAAAAAAAAACATTGAAAGTACCTTTGGTAGTATCTGATTTGCTATTTGTGAATTTCAATGTAGATGCCAGTTGAATTCCAAAAGTATTTTTGAGAACAAATATCTGTTGAAAGCATTAGTCATAACTTTTCATTTGCTTGGATTTTCCTTCTGGCAAATATCACCTCATCATTTTCTATTTCTTAAGACAGATTTTTTGAAGGCATTTTCCTTAATCAATTGTGAAAAACATTGTAATTCAATATTATCTTGGCATAAATATATTCAAGAAAGGAAATTAAGGGACGCCTGGGTGGCTCAGTTGGTTAAGCCGCTGCCTTCGGCTCAGGTCATGATCCCAGCGTCCTGGGATCGAGTCCCACATCAGGCTCCTTGTTCTGTGGGGAGCCTGCTTCTCCCTCTGCCTCTGCCTGCCACTCTGTCTGCCTGTGCTCTCTCTCTCTCTCTCTCTCTCTCTCTCTGACAAATAAATAAATAAAATCTTAAAAAAAAAAAAACCAACAACCAAAAAAAAAGAAAGGAAATTAAAAGATAGATTCAGAACACCTGCCAGATTGTGATAAAGATAGTAAAAATGCTTTAGTCTGACTCATTACCTCCCACTCAGGCCTGTATAACTCAGAGCTAGTCAGCCTACTTAAATATAATTTGAATAGTCAGCCAAATGGAGTCTGACACATTATTTCATTTTCTATCAAATATTATTTTCTTCTTTCACTGTCATTCTGTAGACTTCTCAATTCTCAGATTAATTTTCATTACCAAAAGACACCCATTTCAGTGTTTTGTGTGATTATATAAAAACTTGCCATTAAGTTGCCCAGCCACAATAATTATTTATCTGGTGTAGGTATTTTTTACTATTAAGTAGACATCTTAAGTTCAATAGTATATATATATATATATATATATATATATATATATATACACACACACATATATATATGCATTTATATAGAGAGATATGCAAGTGATTATTAGCAATATATGCATATATATATGCAAGTGGTTATTAAAATACAGTGTTCAATATTTTACAAAACATTCTAAGGAATCACTTATAATTCATTGTAATTACTGTAAGTAGACTTGCTTTTCTCTCTTACAGCATGTACTAGATTTTTCCCACTAGTAACAGAGTTATGTTATGGAACAGATTTCAAATGTAGTAAAGGATAAGTTTCAGTGTGTGTGTATGCAGGTGAGTTTATGCATATTTTGAAGTTTCAGTAAAGCTATATATCCAGTGCCCAGTTCAGTGCTTTGTAATTTCATACACTATTGATCAAAATAAGAGACAGTAAAGGAGAGCAACGTAAGTAAATACATTTTAAGTCTCATGTAAAATCTTTTTAGTGTCTTAATTGAAATGTGATCAACACAAACAATATGACTGGGGTAGAAGTAAATGATCTGATTGAATGTAATTTTCTACTCCAGGAAAATTAGAACCTTCATGAAATTTTTGGCTCTTTGGGGGAAATGGGCAACATTAATAGATCTATATGTTATAAACAGGAAGAAAATGTGGAGAACTTGTTCTTTTATTTACTGTCTTTTTAAACTAAAAGAAATAAGGTAAATTTGTTACAAGATTTTCAGTGTGCCATATCTGCTTTGAATATGGTGTGACTGCAAGGGAATCATAGAGTTAAATATTTATTTTTTCATTTGTAGCTTTCTTCCCTATATCTTGTTCCCTTAGACAAATATGACCTAATTTTAGTATAAGACTTCTATTCCATTTTTTCCTTTCAGTTGGAAACTTCAGAAAGACAGAAAAAGAAATGATGGTCTAGCTAAATGCCTAAAAATAAAGAAAAAAAATTAATAAATATATCTAAATAGAGATTTAACACTTCCTTAAAAATAGTTACAACAAAATGCTATAAATGTTCATATCAAAATAAAAAGGCCAATAAAAATTTTAAAAAAGCTGAAAGCAGCAGATCATATAACAAATGCCAACCCTTCAAATTCTAATTTTCATCATTAGAACAGTGTGGTTTGAGCAATACGCTTTCTCCATTTACATATAGTTATTAGAAACTGCAGTTGTCAATCATAGAAAAGGAGATAGAAAATGTGTACATTAACAGATAATATGCCAATCACTTACCTGTTTTAATATCAGGGCCCAGAAAATTCTAAAACATTTTCAGATCTAGAAGAAATATTATTATTTGCGAGTAAATTCAGGTCCAAATTAAGTAGTTGACTCTCCACATAGGATGATGAAAGTTCTGGAAATAACAACTACATTTCTCCTAGGATAAGGTACATATGGCCCCCAACTTAGGATGGCTTGATTTAGGATTTTTTTAATTCTGGGATGGTGCAAAATTAACATTTATTTAGTAGAAAACACACCTTCAATTTTGAATTTTGATACTTTCTCAGGGTAGTGGAGTTCAGTACCATACCCTCTTATGATGGTGGGCAGCAGCAGCAAACTCCAACTCCCTGACAGCTGTTGATGTCCATGATTATGGAGGGACACACTTCCAACTGTTCTGTACCAATATAACCATGCTGTTTTCACCTTCAGTACAGTATCCAATACCTTACATGAAATAGTCAACACTTTATTATAAAATAATCTGTTAGATATTTTGCCCAACTATAAGCTAATATAAGTGTTCTGAGCACATAGATAGGCTAAGCTATGAAGTTTAGTAGGTTAGGTATATTAAATGCATTTTCAATTCAGATATTTTGAACTTACAATGGGTTTATCAGGACATAAACATACATTTTACAAACATACACATGCCCAACACACAAACATGCATAGAATGAAAAGTATAAATATAGCATATGAATGTAGGTTAAATGGGAGTGGGAAGAGATTCATTTAAGCCCATTAGTCCCATGGAATATGCTAATTCACTTTTTCCTCTTGGAAGAATGAATTGGGGGTGCATGGGTGGCTCAGTTGGTTGTGTCTGCCTTCATCTCGGGTGATCTCCAGGTCCTAGGATTGAGCCTGGCATCAGGCTCCTTGCTCAGCAGAGCATTGGCTTCTCCCTCTCTCACTCTACTCCCACCCCGCCCCATTCTCTCTCTCTCTCTTTTTCAAATAAATAAATAAAATCTTTTTTAAAAAGGAATGAATCAGAATATCCTAAGAAAATTTTAATTATAATACATATATATGACAAATATAATCAAATTAATGTTTGTGATTTCTTCTTGTAAAAACTAAGACACAATAATAAAGATAAAATCACTGCTAAGTTTTTTAAAGTACAAGAAAAACAGGGCACCTGGGTGGCTCAGTGGGGTATGCCTCTGCCTTTGGCTCAGGTCATGATCTCAGGGTCCTGGGATCGAGCCCACATCAGGCTCTCTGCTCAGCAGGGAGCCTGCTTCCTCCTCTCTCTCTCTCTGCCTACCTCTCTGCCTGCTTGTGATCTCAAATAAATAAATAAAATCTTTAAAAAAAAGTACAAGAAAAACATAAAATCATGTGGAATATTATGAAACCATTAATAATGTTTATAAAAACAAAAAATACCATGGTTTCGCTTTTGAAAATTAAACATATATGAGATACTAAAGTAGATGTAATTTTTTATCCTTAAGAAATACTCATATAAATAATTTTGAGGCATTAGTATGTCAACAATAATTGTATTTCAGTGGATCATGAGCAGGTATCTTTTCCTTTTTTATGATATATTTTGTGTTTTAAAGTTTATCTTCTAACTTTTGAATGTTTATATCTAATTTAATAAGAGACAAATTATTTTAAACAATTTAGGATTATATTTCTTTATATTTTCCTTTCCCTTCCCATTCCAGAGTCTAGTACATGCAAATGTAAAATTATTTCATGTGTGTACTACTTTTAGTTATAATTTTTACTCTCTTAAGCAAATATATTTTGACCTGTCTTTAAGTCTCAAATATGTTACTAGATTCTGGGAAAGAACTTTTGTTATTTATTTGTTGTCTTGTTATCAGAATCAAATGGGCATTTTCTAGCTCTTTTTTATTGATAATTTTATAGGTTTTTCATAACAGATAAACAGGTGTTAATAATAAAATAGGAGGGGGACAAAAATAATAAAGAACAAATGAAATTGAGAACTACTGGAAGCCCTGATTAGCTGGATTATCTTTCAGATTTATGCCTTCCTGTTTATAAGCAGTCTGTCTGGTTTAGATGTTCTTTTAAATTGTTATGCTCATCGAGGCATAATCCTCCCCACCATTGTCACTGAGACCAGCTCTCCAGAAGCAGGTTATTAATAGGAGTGAAATAAAATACCCAACATGGTATGTAATTACAAATTCAGAATCATTAATATCATTAGCTGCTCTAAAAATTCACCAGCTAAATTTCACTGAAGTATAATTGTCAATAGAGAAACAAAATTGAAATCTTAATTAGATCTTGATTCAATTGATTGCTCATCCCATGAAAGAAGTGAATTTTGAATTAGTTTTTTCCTAATAATAAAAGAAGAACATAGTTATATCTCCTTTGTGAGTCATAAGGGTTAGTAACAATACCCTGAGTAGTCAAAAGCTCACGTAGAATAATTCCTCTTAATATTAAAGAATTGTTTCCTTGAGGTTTTCAAAATATTATACAAAATGTTTATTAATTCTAAAAATCTAATATATTGGTACTGCATTTATAGTCTGTATTTTTTAAAAATTATTTATTTATTTATTTATTTGACAGAGAGATAGAGATCACAAGTAGGCAGAGCAGCAGGCAGAGAGAGAGAGGGGAAAGCAGGCTCCCGTCAAGCAGAGAGCTCGATGGGGGGCTTAATCCCAGGACTCCAAGGTCACGACCTGAGCCGGAGGCAGAAGCTTAACCCACTAAGCCAACCAGGCACCCCCCTAGTCTGTATTTTTATATGTTGAAATGATGAACTATTAGGAGGCTGTCTTGGCAAATAAAACCAGAAAAAAGATATATATTTTTTTGAGAATTTGCTGATAGCAGATTAATGGAGATTGTTACACCACTTTATTTTCATGACTAGCTGAACACCATTCAGTTTCTCACTTCTGTGTGTTTACTGGTCTTTCTAATGGAACACCATCCTCCTCCTTACCCCTGGCACTCAGCTCACTAATGTCAATTCATGTCTATTCAGTCAACAAGAAGCAATTTATAAATCAAGAGTACTAACATGGCTCCTACATCCCTCTTCCCTACTTTAGCTGGTAGTTAAGAATATTTGCCCTGTGAATTCTCTCTATTGCTAGTGGAAGAGCATTTATCTCCTGTATTAAATTAATCAAGAACCATTACCTGTCCATCTCTGTATTTCATAATGTTTAATAGAGTGTATGGCACACAGATGCTCATTTACAATTGTTGAATCACATTGTCCTTCTGAACTAGACAATGGATATTTTATCACAGTCTTCCAACAGTGTTACAGTGTGAATTGTGTTCTCCCCAAATTAATACGTTGAAGACCTAACTCTCAGTATTTCAGAATGTTCTTATTCAGAGATAGAGCCTCTAAAGAGGTAATTAAGTTAAAATAGGATCATAATCCGATCTTTAATCCAAAATAATTAATGTCCTTATAAGATGAAGTGATTAGGGTACAGAGAGATAACCACATGAAGACACAGTAATAAGATAGCCATCAATATACAACCCAAGGAGAGAGGCCTCAGAAGAACCAGAACATGTCAATACCTTGACCTTGGAATTCTAACTTCTAGTATTATAAGAAAAAAAAAATCCTGTTGTTTAAGCCACTATTCTGTGCTATTCTGTTATGTCAGCCCTAACAAATTAATATAATCAGTTAGGTTCTTTGCTGTGTTTAAAATAGAATACACTGTTCTGTCATAAAATTCCCACTCCTGAAGCAGGATGATTCACTAAAACCGGTCTAAGTATCCATTTCCTCACCTATATCATTGTAATAATTAAGTACCACATAGCATAATTTTGGTATAAATTATATAAATGTGTATAATGGAATTAGTTCACTGCTTGTCACCCAATCAGTTTTCAATAATTATGACCTGTTTCCTGTTATCACCCTCATATTTATTCACATGTAATTTATTTTGGGTGTGTTCTTTGCACTCTTTGTATTGGGTATTTTTTCATTTCTTTTTGAATTATAAATGTTCTTTTCATATTAGAAATAGAATAACATCATAATGTTTTAAATATCCCATTTTTCATCTTCTAAATTTAGTCATATTTTTACTTTTGCTTTTACAATTTTTGGCAACTTACTCACTGTTCAAAAATTGTGCACTACTTTTTAAATATTAGGTATCATTGTAGGCACTGGTGATATCACAATGTTTTCACTCATATAGCTTGTGCAAAATATAGAGAAATAACCTTTTGCAACACCATATAATAAGTGCTATTGTGATAGGCTGTGTAAGGAGGAGAACACAAAATGTGTAACACAACAAAGAATAAGACCTAAAGAACATTCCTGAGGAAAAGCAGGAATATGTTGTATCCCATTAAAATATCCTTGTCACTTCTGTCTTGCAAAAATGCACAAAAGGAAGGAAACCTCTGGCTCAATGTTCCTCTGACATTGAGAATCTTTCCGTCCTCATTTATCATAAGGTACAGTGATTGTCTTCTGTCAGATGTTCCTTCATGAGGATATAAAGGAGTACTTGTGGTATGGCACCTTCTTACTTATTTTTATCTGTATTTCATATATCATTTGCCCTTTTTAAAATATATAGGCATACCAATGTATGATGGAAAGATGAAAAGAAAGAATGGGAGAAAGGAAGATTAAAAAAGAAAGAAAAAAAAAGAAAGAAAAAATGGAGAATTCAAGAATATAAGGCATCTATAATATCTCTGAGAGAACATCAAATCCTTTCTTTAGTAAATAATGTTAAAGTCAGTATCCAAATTAAACACATTATCTAGAAATTTTAAAAGAAGAAAGTTCTTGACAAAATTCATAATTTTATATGGTCCAGAATTGATAGAAAGCTCATAAGATTTTTCTTTTTAATCAAAATGACTGAAGTATTCATTGTGAGGTGACAGGAGGCAAAATATGAGACTGATTACCCTGATACACATTTTCTTACTCTCTTCTATCCCATTCCTTCTGCCAGAGCAAACTCTTTAGAAAGGTAAATTTTCAACTGCCTTGTTCAATATAATATGCTTCTCACATGGTAAAGTGCTAGGACATGGTTAGATATTTCTAACATTTCTAAGACAGTACTTATTTCTACCTCCTCTCTATATATGTATTTTTGTAGCAGATCCTACAGATACATATAAAATTTACTCAGGGGATAGAGTGAGGAAAAGTAGTAACACCTTTGGGCTTAAATAACTTCAAAATTTAACAGTTCTATAAAAAATAAAATTGACCAGAAAATGGGAAAAGAAATTAGTGGATAAATGTCTGGGAACTGCTAAGCAGTCTTAGTAGTAATAGAAGATAAAGTAAGTTACAGATGGGAAAAAATATATATATATGGGAGTTGTTGATGAGCTTAGAATAAGATTTTTGAGAATGATAATGTGTGAATGAGAGAATGAAAACAAGAAAAAAATGTTTTGAGACTGAGTTGAAATAGAATAAGGATATGAGTGTAAACAGATCCTTTAAAAAAATTGTGAAAAGAAGGAGTGAACAAAGAATTAGAGATAAGAGATGGAATTAGAAGAAAAATGGAAGGAAGAGATTGAATATATATGAAACTGATTCTTTTGTGTAGAGATAAAGAAGAAATGGGTAGTTGAGATAATACTGGGTTGAAAATTTTGGTAAATGCACTTCAAAAGATAAGGAGTCTAATAACACTGAAACACCTGTATAGAGAGGCAAGTGAGAAAAATACCACTAAAGGATTGGGAATAAATAAGAATGGTCAATGAATTTAAGGTCTAAATAAATAAAAATCAATCAAATGAGTTTAAAATGGTGTGGGAAGAATCACCATTCGCCAATAGGAAATGCATTATTTCAGCAAGTGCTTTTCTAGTTGAAGCCATTATAAGTAATGACAAGGTCCAGTACATGATCATAGGGATTAGGGACCAATGTGCAATGAAAGACAATGTCAATATAAATGAAAACACCAAGTAACTAGAAGTTTGTAGGGAATGAACTGTATGGATTTTATAATACCTCACAATTGTTTTAAGGTTAGGGTATAAAGGCCAAATGAAGAGGAGTAAAAGAGATCAGCAGATAAGAACAATGAAGTGTTTAGAAGATGGGATCCTTCTATCTAAATGATATTAGCTGGTATTAGCTTCAAAGGAATCTAAGGAATAATACATATATCATAATAAATACAATTATACATATATTCACATGACTTTTATGGAGAGCTTTACTCTGGAAATGGCAAAACAAAACTATCATCAGCTATACTTCCTAACATTGAGTTATTTGTAGCATAAGAAAATAAATGAATACAATATAAGATGACTAGAAATAACTTTTTTCTTTTTTTGATGCTAATGTTATTAGAATCATTTATTTCTTTTTCAAAAATTTCTTGCTAGTATATAGAAAAGAATTCAATTTTGTAAGTTAATTTTGTATCCTGCAACTTTACTGAATTCATTGATTACGTGTAACAGTTATTTGGTTGCGTCTTTAGGATTTTCTGTGTATAAAATTATGGCATTAGCAAATACAGATAATTTTAACTCTTTCTAATTTTGATAACAATGTCTTTTTCTTGATTGATTATTCTTGGTAGGACTTCCAGTAATATGCTGAGTAGGAGTGGTGGAAGTGAGCTTTTCTGCCTGTTTTTAGCTTTCAGTCTTTCACAATTGAGTATGATGTAAGTTGTGGATTATAATATTTAGCCTTTATTATTTTGAAATATGTTTTCTCTATGCCTAATTTATTGAATTTTTATTATGAATGGATGTTCAATTTTGTTAAATGTCTTTCCTGTATTTATTGAGGTGATTATATAATTATTGTCTTTCATTCTATTAATGTGATTCTATTAATATGATGCATATTGTACCATCATTATAGCTCTGGAGGAAAATCCTCTTGAATATGACAAATGATCCTTTTAATGTGCTGCTGAATGTAGTTTGCTGGTATTTTATTGGAAAATTTGTGTCTATTTTCATCAAGGATTGCTGATTTTGTTTATCTTTCAAAGAATCAACTTTAAATTTAGTTACTCTTTCCTATTATTTTTTTATCCCTATTTCATGTGTTTCTGCTTTACATTTTATTATTTCCCTTCTTCTGCTAACTTTGGCTTTCGTCTGCACTTCTTTTTCCAGATCTTTAAGTTGTAGAGTTTGGTTTTTTATTTGGGATCTTTCTTCCTTCTTAATGTGGGTGTTTATTATTATAAAATTCACTCTTAGATCTGCTTCTGGTTCTAGTATATTGTATTTTTATTTTGTATATGTCAAGGATTTTTTTATTTCCCCTTTAATTTCTGCTTTGATCTCTTGGTTATTCAAGAGAGTGTTGATGATTTCCATATGTTGGTGAATTCTCCAATTTTCTTCCTATTGCTGATTTCTAACTTCATGTCTTTGTGGTCAGATAAAATAGTGTTATGAATTTGTATTTGTGGCCTAACATATTGTCTGTCTTAGAAAATATTTCATGTGCACTTGAGAAAAATATGTCTCCTGTTGTTAGAATGTTCTGTATGCCTGTTATGTTCATTTGGTCTATAGTGTTCTTAAATACGGAGTGTCCTTATTGATTCTTTGTCTGGATGATTTATCCATTGTTGAGATTTGTGTATTAAAGTCCCCAAGTATTATTGTATTGATGCTTATTTTATTTACCTCTGATAGTTTATGCTTTACATATTTATGTGCTCCAGTGTTGTGTCATTAAGTATTTCAAACTGTTATTTACTCTGGATATATTGACTCTTTGTCATTATGTAATGTTCTTCTTTGTTTCTTCTTACTATTTTAGGTTAACTTCTATTCTGTATGTTGTAAGTATAGCTACTACTGCCTTGATTGATTGAACGATTTGGTTACTATTTGCTTGAAATATATTTTCCATCCCTTCACTCTCAGGCTAAAGACTCTCAGTCTTTAAGGCTAAAGTGAGTCTCATGTAAGCAGCATATTTTGTATTTTTGTTTTTATTCAGCTATTTTATGTCTTTTAATTGGACTATTCAGTTGGCTTACATTTAAAGTAATTATTGATAAGGACTTAACTATTCCCATTTTGTAAATTGTTTTCATTGTTTTGCAGATGTATTGTTCCTTGTTTCTTATCCTGCTGTCTTTTTTCATGTTTTGCTGTCCTTTGACATCAAAATGATTTGAGTTCTTTGTCATGTTCCTTTGGGTAATTATAATAAAATTTTCCCTTGTGGTTATCATGAAGCTTGTATACAATATTTTAAACTTATAAGATCCTATTTTAAGTTTATAACAACTTCAATAGAATTTGTGAACTGTACATTTTTACTTCTCACATTTTAGATTATTTCTGTTATAATTTACATATTTTTATATTGTGTAACTAATAACAGATTATTGTAGTTATGGTTATTTGTACTATAACTGGTTCTTCAGGAACTTTTATTTTTTTATATTTTATTTATTTATTTGAGAGAGAGAGAGAATGAGATATAGAGAGAGAGCATGAGAAGGGGCAGGGTCAGAGGGAGAAGCAGACTCCCTGGTCAGCAGGGAGCCTGATGCAGTCTTAATCCTCGAACTCCAGGATCATGATCTGAGCTGAAGGCAGTCTCTTAACCAACTGAGCCACCCAGGCACCCCTTTGGGAACTTTTAAACTAGAGTTCTAAGTGAAATATGAGCCATTATTACTATATTGCAGAATGTTACTATGACTATATATTTAACATTATCAGTGAGATTTACACTACATTTTTGTGTTGTATAATGTTAAAGTTCTTTTACTTCCATTTTAAGTAATCCCTTTAGCATTTCCTGTCAGGCAGATCCAGTGGTAAAGAATTCCCTCATTTGTGTTTGTTACAGAATGTCTGTATACCCCTTCCCCCATGCTTTTGCTTCTGAAGGACAGCTTTGCTGGGTATAGGATTCTTACAGTTATATTTCTTTTAATATTTTGAATATGTCATTCCATTCTCCTCTGGTTGTGAAGTTTTTGTTGAGAAATTCACCAATAGTGAACTTTGTTTTTGTTGCTGTTATTATTGTTGTTGTTGTTTGTTTGTTTTTTCTTTTGGTGCTCTTAAAATTATCACTTTGTCTTTGACTTTTGACAATTTAATTAAAATATGTCTTGATATAGCCCTATTTAGCTTTAACCTATTGGGGTTCTTTGGTTTTCATGGATTTTAATGACCATTTCTATACTCATGCTTGAGAAGTTTCCAGACATTATTGCTTTAAATATACTATCTATCCCTTTCTCTTTCTGTTTGTTTTTGTTTTGATGGCTGCTATTTTCTTGTCAAACTTCTCATTTTGATCATGTGCTGTTTTTCTAATTTTACCTAGTGTCTATTTATGTTTTTGTTTTTGTTTTTGCAGTTTACTAAACTTCCTTAGGAAGATTATTCTGAATTCTTTGTTGACAATTCATAGATCTTTATTCCTTTAAGGTTAGTTATCAGAGCTTTATTAGTTTCTTTTGATGTTGTCATATTTACCTGGTTTTTCATGATCCTTGATTCTTTACATTGGTATATTTGCATATGAGTTTCATGATCCTTGATTCTTTACATTGGTATATTTGCATATGAGTAATTGGCCTCCTTTCTCAGACTTTATAGATTTGTTTTGGCAGAGACCATTTTCACCAGTTTCTGGTTATGTGTGATGGTAATGTCCTTGGACAGGTGGGATTTATTATTTTGGTATATTTTTGGGTGAGGCCACTGATTAAACTTTGAGAACAGAGATAGAGTGTGTGCCTTGGCTTAAAACAGTTGGATAGAGAGGCGCCTGGGTGGCTCAGTGGGTTAAGCCTCTGCCTTCGGCTCAGGTCATGATCTCAGGGTCCTGGGATTGAGTCCTGCATCGGGCTCTCTGCTCAGCAGGGAGCCTGCTTCCCTCTCCCTCTCTCTGCCTGCCTCTCTGTCTACTTGTGATCTCTCTCTGTCAAATAAATAAATAAAATCTTAAAAAAAACAAAAACAAAAACAAAAAAAACAGTTGGATAGAATTGCTGGCTTGGTCCCCTACAGAAGTAAGGGTCTGGGGTAAGCTCTGTGGTTGCCTGGATTCTCTGACTGGATTACTAGATGGTAAAGACTAAGTACTATATTCAGTAATAGATAAGGCTATGAATTAAGTTCTCTGCCCTGGCAGATGGCACAAAGGGCCTCTATGGCTCATTGTTTGGGGACCTGTTTCAGACCAGACTGTGCAGTGAAATCCCTGGTGAGGTGAGGCCACTGGTTTTGCTCTACAGATGGAGGAAGCCACAAACTGTGTTCTCTGTTCAAGGGCCACTGTACCTAAGGCTAGTGAATGGCCTATGCAGTTTTCCAAGTGCTCTGGTTATGTTTCTTGGTTGAATAGGCTAATGGTTATTTTCAGTAATGAGTACGATTATAAATTAGATTCCCTGCCCACACTTAGTGGGAGAAGCAGTTTTAAGGGTGGTAAAGTCCTTTGTTTGTTGTTTTGACTCAAGCCAAACCACACCCCAAGTTACCTGTTTGAACAGGACCACATACCAGTTTGTTTTGCAGTTTATCATACCACCTGCTCTTCTTTAGGCTCAAGCACCACTGGGCTGGCACAGCGTTTAAGAGCTATCCCTAGCCCTTCTTTATATGGGGCCAGAAAACCCTCTCCACTGTGGGTGGGGCTATGTATCTGCTCCTTATGTGGGCATAGGCAACCCAAGCCTGAGTGCCAGGTGGAGTTCTACTCAGCCATGTTTCCCCATCAGAGTTTGCCCCTGACTTGGCTCTGCAGGTAAGCAAAACCATTGGTTGGGATTACTACTTGAAAACTGCAGGTATGAATTCAGTCTGTCAAGATCCATGTGTTGGTTGTTGCAAATCCTTCCCCTCCATAACTGCCACAGTCATAGTTCCCTGTAATCTCACTGTGTGAAATATAAATAGAGGCTTCCACAAAGAGATCCCAATGCTTGCAGTGGGTGTTGACTGACCCCCTCCCTTTTCCCACTGGGTTCTCTTTTCCATTAGAAAAATCAGGCTCAGGGAAGATTTTAAGTGCCTGGGAGAGGCATAATTTGATCAATGTGCAGTTGCTTCTCTTACTCTTCTAATGCAGTCTGTAATGGGCTCTCTGGTGCTGGGGTGTGCTTCAGGATTCTCTTAGTAGTGTCTTGCTTTTGAATAGTTGTTTTTCTTGTGAGGAGGAACAGAATCAGGAATGACTGAATAGTTGTTCTTCTTGTGAGGAGGAGCAAAGTCAGGAATGAATTTTTCACTACTTGGTGACATCACTACCCAAGATTTGTATTTTAAGACTTTGTCAAAACTTATAAAATGCTATATCTTCTAGAAATAGAGGAAATAAACAAAAGGAAGGGTTTAATAGAGGAAATAAGCAAAAGAAAGGGTTTAAGGGAAAGATCAGATAATATGTCTTAGTAAATTTGGTATGATAAGAAGACATTTAAGTAGTGAGTCTGAGGGACAGACAGTGATAAGGGACTAGACAGAAAGAGGTAAGAAATGAGACAGATTTTTTTTCTATCAGTGTAGACAGAAAGCTGAGGAGGAAATGAGAGCTTTAACTATATGATTATATAGAGGTAAGAAGCCTGAGAAAAGCCCATAAAACATAAAAGAATTACCAGTGGCGCCCACCAAAGCAGACTTTTTGGTACTAATAGCATTTGTATAGCTTTTTGCAAATTATGAAAAGCCTTCACATGCATTATATAATTGCAGTAGTGTGTGTAAGAGTAATGCTTATCATTCTTTCATAGACACTAGTAGTCTGGTCTATTGATTTACCAGCTATGTTTTTAATAGAGCAGAAATGTCTCCAAAGAGTTCTTAGACTTATCTACTCAAGAAATATTATGATGGGGGAATACATTTGATTGAAGTTCCTACTACATTTTTATTTAATTTAGCTCCTGCCTCACCCAGCCAAGCAATATGTTGATTGTCCTCATGTTGTCTACCTCTTAGCCTAAGCTTCTCTGTCCACCTCCCCTATAAACACTGCCAAATTCCCCTAAATTTCTGAGCAAGCCTCATTTCCACAGATCCAAAACTGTTAATAATAATAATAATAATAATAATAGCAAACAATTATGTAGCAATTGAATGTCCTAGGGCTATTTTATGTTTTTTATGGACAATGAATTATTTATATCTCACAGCAACATACGAGTAAGTAAGTACTCTTACCATTCTTTTTTATTAGATGAGGAAACAAGGGCATTGAGAGAATAGTGATTCTTTTTCCTAAGACATATAGCTGGGAAATGTCAGAACTGGAATCTGAAACTAGTTTTCTGTGTGTGTGTGTATGTCATTGAAGGACCGTGGTTCTTTAAAAAATGGGCAGTGATTTATTGATTTAAATTTTTGCTTTCATAAAAAACAAAGACTCATTTATTCTAGAAATAACCATCTATTTTATGATGGATATTTTTCTACACAGAGTAGATATAGTAGTTAGCAAGACAAAGTCTTATCTATTGCAGGTCTAATCTAGTCTATAAAAAAATCCTGAGATCTTTTAACTAGTTAATAACTAACCTTATTGCAGGGATCACTTAGCACATTTTAATATACAAATATAGAATAATTATGGTGTACACCTGAAACTAAAATAATTTTATGCCAATTATACTTAATTAAAAAGGAGAATTCAAATAAAATCTCTAAGAGGATTTTTAGTACATATACTAGAAAAGAGAAGGGCAAAAGAACTAACAAGACACTTCATAAAAATAATTTAAAAATGGTCAGTAATCACAGAAGAAAATGTATTCAACATCATTAGTTATTATAAAAAGTCAAATTAAAACCTCAATGAGATGCCACTTCACATTCAGTTAGAAAGGTTAAAAACAAAATGAAGCTGACAAAAGCAAAGGTTGGTAAGGATGTAGAGCAATTGGGACTCTGATCATGGAAGTACAATGAATAACTACTTTAGATATAGGTTCATGAAGAGAAAGGAAAACAAATGTTAAATAAACAAAACAATACTTGGACTGAAATTCAGAAAAAAACATTTATTCTTGGGATCCAAAAATTGGAAACACTTTATATGTCCATCAGCAGATTAAATATGTAAGTACTGATGTAGCCAATATAATGTAAAATTCATCAGCAATTAAAAAAAAGAAACACAACATGCACAAAAATCTCAAAAACATTATGTAAGCAAAATAATTCAGAAAGATAAAAGTGAATACAATATTATTCAGTTCACATGTAATTAAAATACAGGCAAAATTAAAATATTTTTGTGCTTAGCAAAATCATATAGTTTCTGTAGAGTATAGAGATAGAATAGGGGTGGGGGAAATAGAACACTAACTGGATAAGGAATTGGCTGTATAAAGAGCAAAGAACCTTTGGGAAAGAGGAGATAGAAATGTTTCACATTTTATTTTGAGTAGGGGTCACTCAAAATATAAGTATATATAAATGTCAAAATATCCAACTGAACAGTTCAGGTCAATATATTTTGCTGCTATTGACAATATATGAACAAAGGACAACTCTTCATTCATATTACATGACTTCATAATTCTGATTCTTAACAGCCTGATTTTTCCTGTTACTGAGTTCCTTAGATTAATCGTTTTCACCATAGTTATGAAGTTAAATTTACCACTACTCTCTACAATTCAGAGTACTATGTTAAGGAAATTGGTAAAGCATGAGAAATATATTAAATTGACATTGATTATAAGCTACCAATAAGGAAACTGCGTAAAGTCAGAACTATAGAATGAGTAATATCATTGCCTATAGAAGGCAGATTTTTCATTAAAATCCCAGTTCTTCTTAGTAGTGTGTAATCTTGGGCAAGTTTCTGAACTTTATATGCTTTAGATTTCTTTACATGTTAAATGGGTATAAAAATATTTTTTCATAAAATTATTAAACATAAAGACTCCTAAACAAGCAGCAATTTCTGTAAATTGACACTGTTAGAGCCAACCTAGTTATTAATGAACTTTTAGTTCATTCTGTATTGACAATTCTCTTTTTCTTCATTTGTAGATGAAACATAAACATAAAAAAAACCTGAAGAATCAATCAACAAACTATTAGGCCTAATTTAACACAATACAACAAAGTTGTAGGATACAAGAATAATATACAAAAATAAGTTATATTTCTAAACATTAACAGGTCAATAACAAGCAAAGAAATTGAATCTGTATAAACAAACAAACAAACAACAAAAGCAACAACAACAAAATACTCCTACAAACAAACGTCTAGGAACAGATAGCTTCACAAGAGAATTCTACCAAACATTGAAGGAAGAGTTAACTGTTAACTATTCTTCTCAAACTATTCCAAACAACAGAAACAGAAGGAAAACTTCCAGATTAATCCCATGAGACCAGCATTGCCCTGATACCAAAACCAGACAGACACTCCATAAAAGGATAAAAGATAACTATAGACCAATATCTGTAATGAACATTGATATAAAAATCCTCAATAGAATATCAGCAAACCAAATCCAACAATACATTAAGAAAATCATTCACCATGATCAAGTGGGATTTATTCCTAGGAGGCAAGTGTGATTTGCAAATATTCACAAATCAATCAACATGATACATCACAATAATAAGAGAAAGGATAAAAACAATACGATTATTTCAATATTTTCAGAAAAATCATTTGACAAAGTACAACATTCATTTGTGATAAAAATCCTCAACAAAGTAGGTTTGGAGGGAACATAACATAATCAAGGCCACATAGGTAAAACATAACCAACATAATCAATTGTAAAATACTGGCAGCTTTTCCCTTAAGGTCAGGAATAAGATAAGAATGTTCAATCTCACCACTTTCATTCAACATAATACTGGAAGTCCTAAACACAAAAATCAGACAAGAGAAGGAAATGAACAGCACCTAAATTGGTAAAGGAGCAGTAGAATGTTCACAATCTGCAGCTGACACTATACTATATATTGGAAAGCTGTGAAGACTCCACAAGGAAACCACTAGAACTCACATATACATTCAGCAAAGCTGCATGATACAAACTCAAGATACAGAAATATGTTGCATTTCTATACACTATAATGAAGTAGCAGAAAGTGAAATTAAGAAAACCATTACATTTACAATAGCAGCAAAATTAAGATACCTAGGAATGAACTTTACCAAGGAGGTGAAAAACCTGTACTCTGAAAACTATAAAACACTGTTGAAAGAAACTGAAGATGACATAAACTAAGGAAAGATATTCCAAATTCATAGATTCGAAGAAAAAAAAGTTGTTGAAAAAACATTGTTAAAATATTCACACTACTCCAAGCAGTCTACAGATTCAATGTAATCTTAACAAAATACCAATAACATTTTTCACAGAAATAGAACAAATAATCCCAATATTTGTATGGAACCAAAAAAACCTGGAATAGCCAAAGCAATCTTGAAAAAGAATAAAACTGGAGGTATCACAATCCCAGACTGCAAGATATACTACAAAGTTATAATAATCAAAACAGTATGGTACTGCAAAATATAAACACATAGATCAATAGAACTGAATATGGACTTCAGGGGGAAAAACATGATTATATAGCCAATTAATCTTTGACAAAGTAAGCAAAAATATGCAATAGGAAAAAGGCCGTCTCCTCAACAAATGATGTTGGGAAAACTGGCCAGGTACATGCAAAATAATGAAACTGGACCACTTTCTTACACTATTCACAAAAATGAACTCAAGATGGATTAAAGACTCAAATGTGAGCCTAAAACCATAATTATCCTAGAATAAAGCAGTATTTTCTATGGCATCAGCTGTAGCAACATTTTTCTAGATGTGTTTCCTAAGGCAAGGGAAACAAGAGCAAAAATAAACTGTTGGTACTATGTTGAAATAAAAAGCTTCTGCACAGCAAAGGAAACTATTAACTATTAACATAACTAAAAGACAACCTACTAAATAGAAGATGTTTGCTTAATGAGATATCTGATTAAGGGTCAGTATCCAAAATACATAAAGAACTTACACAACTCAACACCAAAAACAACAAACCAAACCAAACCAATAATCTAAATATAAAATGAGCAGAAGACATGACTCCAAAAAAAAAAAAAAAAATGTAGATACACATACATACAGGTGGTCAAAAGACAGATGTAAAGATGCTCAACATCACTCAGCATAAAGAAAATGCAAATCAAAACTACAATGAGATATTACCTCACACATGTTCAATCAGCCTCAGAATGGCTGAAATTTAAAATAAAAATAAAAATACATTAAAAAATAATAAAATAAATAAATAAATAAAATAAAAATTAAAATTAAAAAAAAAAAAAAAAGAAACAACACGTTTTGGTGAGGATGTGGAGAAAAACAAACCCTAATGCAATATTCATGGGAATGCAAACCGGTGCAGTCACTGTGGAAAATAGTATGGTGGGTCCTCAAAAATTTTAAAATAGAGCTATCAAATGATCCAGTAGTTCCTATTTTCCCAAGGAATAAAAACAAAAAACAAAAAACACTAGTTTGAAAATATACACGCAACCCTAGCATTTTTTAAATAGCCAAATAATAGTAGCAGCCCAAGTGTCCATTGACAGATGAATGGATTAAAAAACAGGTGCGATAGGGGCACCTGGGTGGCTCAATGGGTTAAGCCTCTGCTTTCCATCCAGGTCATGGTCTCGGGGTCTCAGGATCAAGCCCCACATTGGGCTCACTGCTCAGTGGGGAGCCTGCTTCTCTCTCTCTGCTATCCCAAAATATTACTCAGACATAAAAAAAGAATGAAATCCTGCCATATGCAACACGGCTGGATCTAGAGAGTATAATGTAGGTGAAATAAGTTATTCAAAGAAAGAAAAATTCTATATTATTTCCCTTATATGTGATATTTAAGAACCAAAATAAACAAAGAAAGAAGAGACAGACCATAAAACCAACTCTTAACTATAGAAACAAATTGATGGTTACTAGAGGGAAAGTGGGCAGGAGGATGAATTAAATTGATAAGGGGTTTAAGAGTACACTTTCCATCATGAGCCCTAGGTAATGTATAGAACTGTTGAATCACTATATTGTACACCTGAAACAAATAGAACACTGGTGTTAAGTATTGTAGAATAAACAACAAGACGAAGAACTATTGACTATTGACAGGATTAGAGAAAATTGTATGCTTTGCTCCTGCCATGTTGTAAATATGTAATAAATAATTTATACATTATCATTGTAATATATTACAAACTGAAATGCTTTTCATATGATGTGTAGAAAACTATATTAAGCATTTGTAGAAATTTAATAAGATATTTATATAAAATAGATAACACAACAAATGCCATATTATTTCACTCACATGGAGTTTAAGAAACAAAACAGTTGACATAGGGGGAAAAAGAGAAGCAAACCATAAAACAGACCCTTAACTACAGAGAACACATTGAGGACTGCTAGAGGGGAGGTGGGCAGGGCATGGGTCAAATGGCTGTTGGGTATTAAGGAGGGCAGGTGGTTTGAGTGCTCTGTGTTGTATTTAAGTGAAGAATCCTAAAATCTACACCTGAAACTAATATTCCACAGTATGGTGACGAGTGTGAATTTAAATAAAAACTTGAAAAAATAGATAATACATTTTTCTGTAGAAAACTTAATTTTGATATACAATAATTGAAACATAATAATTTAGCAGAAATTGCAAATAAAAATGAAGTAAATTATGTAAAAGAGAGTTAAGATGAAATTATAAGTAAGGAGGAATTATAACCCCTGATTAGAATTTAAGAAGTTCTGGGGTGTCTGGGTCACTCTGTCAGTTAAACATGCAACTCTTGATTTCAGCTTGGGTCCTGATCTCAGTGGTTTGATATTGAGGGCCACATTGAGCTCTGTGCTGGGCTTGAGCCTGCTTAGGATTCTCTCTATCCCTCTCCCTCTACGCTTTACCCCCAACACCCTCTCTCTTAAGAAAGAAAGAAAGAGGGAAATTCTGAAAACAGTCAGTATAATAAATACAATTTCATTCTGCCAGAATAGTTGTATTTGATTCCATTAGCTAAAAGTCTATCCTATGTCTTTGAAAGAAGCAACTTTTTTTTTTAAATTGAATATTCAATCATCTATGGGTGGCATGATATATAAAACACAATCAAGCACTGATTGATTGTCAGTAAAGACAAATTAAATTAGCTAAGACTAGGATCTGTGCAGAAGCTCTGTAGAAAGATTGGATCAGCGGAAAATTCACTTAGTACCTGAAACAGGTGATAAGTTTACATTGTAGACATATCCCAATTTGACAGAATAAACATCTACCACTAACAGGACTATAGCACCAAAAACCTGTGCAGGTGGGTCGCGGCCTTCATTTGGCCTCCTAATGAAGCTAGAGATTTCAGTGTCAGAAACTCGTGATTTCTGTCCCTGACCCTGTGAGCAATAACATTCTATAACTCACATTCCATCTAAAAAACACAGTCAATTAACTGTTAAGAAAAATGAGGGAGGTTTTTGACCTCAGCTCCACAAGAACTTTCACCTTATTTCTGAAAGCATCCCACAATCAACAGGCTGGCCACATGTGTGGCAGCTGAATTCCCTAGCAGGTGCTTTATGGTGAGCTAAAGCCTGGTTGGTAAGTTGGAGAAGCAGTTTAAGGGTACTAAAGCAGAAATTAAAGTGGCACAGTACTGTGGCTTGTCTGCTGGGAAATAAGAGAGTAGCAGATGGAACAGACTAGAGAGCAGCAATCAAAGCTGTGTACTGTCGGAAACCTGGGGAAGATAAGATTCAGAGCAGGGAGAAAAGCAAATTCTTCCCAGCTCTGCAAAATGTGACTAGCATCAATGGACAATTCTCATGGGTTCTTTTGAAACTTTATCCCATTGATTATGTTAGCAGAGCATTACACGAAGAGATGGAGAAAGGCTGTATGAAATTCTATTTGGTATTTTAAATGCAAAAGGCACTATGCTAGGTCTTGGAAGGAATCAAAATAAAAAGCAATCTATATTCTTAAGTGCAACCCAGAGGAAAACACATGGCTTCCACGTGACTCTATTCAAAAACTTTATGGATTATTTCCTCATCTACACACTTAGATCAGTACTGATAGGAACGGCTAACATGGAACCATGTTTCAGAAAATTTGATATACCATAGACAGCCACATGGAACCTTATTTCCAAAGGAGATTTGGCTTCCTAGGAATAATTATGGAGACAACCAAGGCTATATAACTGGATATCTGGACTAAAAACATATCATATAAAATGTAGGCAATAGAGATTACTCTTAAATATGCGCACAGCCATTTTTAGGGACAAGGAGGATAAAATGCAGATAAATATATCAGAGTCTATCTAGTTTTAAATGAATACAACATTCAGTGATAAATATGGAAAGAATTACAAGAGAGCTATAGGTGAGATTTGCTCAATATAGTTAGAAAGTATAAAAGGAAATAAATTTGGAAAACAAAGAGATAAGTTTTGAATATACCTTAAATAATGAGCAGCCAGCCATCTGCCAGGCAGAAAAGAGAGGATAGCATTCCAGGTATACTTAACTGTAAGTAGAAAGACAAAATATTAAGTACACTGCCATACAATTCTTTGATATATTTCTAAAATACTTCACTCTCCTAACATTTTTTGTAGTTCATGTTAAGTTTTTTAAGCTTATAAATTCTCTAAACGTTATAAACTCTCTAAGACAAATGTTGTACCCCTGTATCTAGTGCAATGTTTCTCATGCTTAGTAAATATTTAAATTGATAAATAGGATAGTGAACTTTTTGTTTGGTTATTAATGTTTGCTTGTGTTATGATCCATATAACACATGCTTGCTACTCTAGTGGATAAATCTCAAGAGATCAGTGGCTTTACACAAACTTCAATTCTACTCACCTCACACATTCCAGAGCAGGTGTACCTGATCCCACAGCTCACCTCCAAGAGATGGTACAGAATTCGGGCACGCTCCATTTTGTGGATGTTTGCTCCCAAGGTTATCCTAAGGATTTAATTGCATTTCTGCCAGCTAGAAGAGGGAAAGGGAATGGAGGGTTGTGTGTGAGATTTTTTGATTCAGAGGATTAAAATTAATGCATATTCAGTGGTGTGATGAAGCCAGTTTATATAGGCTCATGGACTATAAGTGTGGACTATATCAACATGCTTTTTGTCCCCAGTTTCTGACTGAGCTCAGTGATTTGTAGGAAAAGGTGGGAAACAGAAGAATCAGAGTGGATTAGAATCAGGATCACAATACTTATTCCTTGTCATGTCTTCCTTGTGTTGCCCCACACCCTCATGGAGGGCCATAATCTTGTCAGGACACAATTTGCATAAAGCTATCTTGAGATATTTATTTCTCCATTATACATAGATGAAAGTATTTAGGTCTTCTCCTTTTTTCTTTTCCTTCTTTCTTCTTCTTCTTCTTTTATTTATTTTTTAAATGACTGGTTTCATCTGCTCTGCTTTTTTATATGTCTAATTTTTGAAAGTTTGATGAGCATTAGAATTGAGTGTCCACACACACTTCACACTATGTGACTGCTATGTAAGTAGCTAGCTTGCAAGTTCTAAAAAATTTAGCCTTTTGCTTCTGATGTGTTCAGATGTGTCTTGGGATTTTATGGCAAAAATGGGCTCTTAGTAAATTATAATTCTCAACAAAAGGCCATAATTTAGATGGTAATTTAACATCTGTTTAAAAAAAAAAAAAAGATGGAATGGAGGCAAGTATGAAGCCTAAGGATGTTACTTAATGTTATAAGTAAAATTATCTGTCTTTATTATTGATTTAAAAAAAAAAAAAAAATATATATATATATATATATATATATATATATATATATTTACATCAATAACTATGCTTTAATTGTGCTTGAAAGTCTTAATAGCTTGAGTTGGAAAACCAGGATCTTATTCTAGAATAACTAGGATATTTTAAGCAAGATGTACAAAAGGTCGATATTATAACATGAAATTGTGATTTAAATTAGTACTCAGATTCAATTAAAAAGCAATGCTTGCAGCTATATTTCTGATACTTTTTTTAATTCAGAAAATAAAAACTTAATTGCTTCTGAAAGTACTACATTGAAATAAAAGATCTGAAATTCTGTATTAATAGCTAACCCAAAATGTAATCAGAATGATGGCACATCAAATTTTTGTAATGTTGACAATCTATTCCTTATATCTGACTAAACCTGGATATGCTGACATACTCTAAAATTTTCTGAAATGCCAGACTTGAAATAAAATGGATTAGGTGGCCTCCAAAGAAAATAAGATTCTAATAACTGAAAGTATTCAAGCATAAGCCTATTGATGAAGTTCTAGAACCTAGGTGAGCTTCAATGGGCTGAGGTCCAGAGCCGATGACCAAGAAAGAATTCTTGAGACATCTTTGGTGCAAAATAGTGGTTTATTAAAGCACAGGGACAAGACCCTTGGGCAGGAAGATCTGCTGTGAGGGATGGCAGGTTCTGTACCCTGTGGTTGGGGGAAGGGTAGGGGAAGGGAGGCTTCGGTGGAACTTTCATATGCTAAAGAGGGCTTCCAAGGTGCCAGGATATCGGAGGCCTACCAGAGGCCTTGCCCTTGGGGCTTGATCAATGTTGTCTTTAGGCCAGCCATTAACATCAAGATAGTTGGGAGATTTTTTGGTGGGATGTCATAATCCTGCTATCAATCGTCTTTGTTAGTGAGATTTAGGTTTAGAAGAGATTTAACTATATTTACATTCCCTTCTATCTCAGTCTCCTTCAGTTTATGGTGGGGAGGGAGACATCAGGGTTTGAGGAACTGAGTTACTTGCCTCTGGCTATTGATTTGTAAACCAAGGGAGACTCCTGTCTTACAGGATTGTGATCTCTGCAAGTTAACTATTTATTTATTGTTTATGGCAGTCAGGGGTGCCTGAGGAATGCTACACACATTACCGAGGGGGAGCGGATGGAGAGGGGGTGCAAGGTGCCAGCTTTTGCTTTGTTTTCAGCCAGCCTCCTGCTCCCTCATCACTATGATCATTGTAGGGAAGATGCTTCATGGACAGTCCAATGTTAACCATTTTGTTGTTCTTGGCAATTTTTAAGTTTAAGCCATTAAATCAAGTTTCTTTTGTTTTTGTTTTTAAGATTTTATTTATTTGACACAGAGAGAGAGAGAGATCACGAGTAGGCAGAGAGGCAGGCAGAGAGAGGGGGAAGCAGGCTCCCTGCTGAGCAGAGAGCCTGATGCGGGACTCGCTCCCAGCACCCAGAGATCATGACCCGAGCTGAAGGCAGAGGCCTTAACTCACTGAGCCACCCAGGCGCCCTAAATCAACTTTCTTGTTTCATACTTCCATGGCCTATATGTAAAATTTAACTGGCATTACCAATCTTCCAAACATTCATTCAAAGCCATTCAAATCTAACTTAGATAAAAATTTATAGAGGCACAAAGATATTTGTTGGGCTGGCAGAAAGAAAGTGCTACTTAAGATGGCGAAAGTCCCCACCATAAAACCTGAGCTCGGACAGGAGAACAAAGACACAAGCAGGAATCTGAGAACCCCCCCTGCCCCGGGCTCCCGTGGACCAATGGGACCCTGACAAGTGGGAATCTGAGACCCCTGCCCCGGGCTCCAGTGGACCAATGGGACCCCAACGAGCAGGCGAAATATCCAAATAAGGGAAACTTGCCAAAAGACCCCTGAGCTCCCCTCGAGGCCCCTTAAAAACCCCCTTCTCCCTACCTTGGGCGCGACTTCCACCACTCTGCTTTCCAGAGTCGTGGAACCTCGCCCGAGGGTGCCCACCTCCTCCCGGTGCAACTTTCCTGGCTCCCCTTCTCCTGAGCCCTGAAACTTCACCGGAGAGTGCCTTTAATAAATCTTGCTTTGCACCCACTTTGCCTGGTGTTGTGTTTATCTCGCTGGAAAAACTTTGCAATATTATTAAATTACGTGTCCTGATGTCTTCACTGGAAGACAGTAAAATTTACTAAAAAATATGTGAGAAAACATGAGCTGTTTTTTTTTTTTTTTTTTTTTTTCCCCCCCAGTTAGGCTTAAAATACATATAACTCTTTCCTATTTTGGATGTTTGATTATCTGTGCTTATATATCCAGCTAGTCATTTAAATTATATTTATTGAAATTATCATGTACAATACAATTTCTGAGTTTTGTGTATGTTTTGAAAATAAACAGTTACATACTTTCCTCAAGTCATTCTTCCTCTATATAAAGGAAGGTTTAATAAAAATAGCTCAAGAACATATTCACTAGGAAGTCCTCATAATTTCTACAACAGAGTAAGCAGCTTTATTTTGTGCTTCAAAATAGCTCATTCATAGTTCTGTGATAAATTTATTTATTTGTTCCACCAACTAACCTATTGGTTTCTAAAGGAGAGGGGGCCTTTTTTTTTTTTAATTCCAATTGTCTGGAACAAATGACAAAATACAACAGGATCTAAATAATAATTCATTTCTTTCAATTATCAGACTGGTCTTTTGTGTGAATCACGTTCAAGTAGAAAAAGGTATCACATTTTAACTGGATAATTTCAAAAGTGCTTAATAATAGGATAATTTACAAAACTGTGGATAGACAGAAGGAAACCAACAAAGTTATTGCAGTACCTGGGGACTGGTAACAACAGAAAGCCCTTTACCCTTTACCTGAAAGACAAAAGGAGAACATAGTTGTTCTCACTACCGGAAAGCCCAAATAACTCTGTGGTGAGATTTGCATCATAGGAGCTGTGAGTTAAAATACCCTTCTGTGCCTTCAACTCTGAGTTTCTTTCTTGCATTTGTTGTATCCAAATGAAAGCCAGAAAACAAGTCTGTTAGGTCAACATTTAGGGGAAAAGAGCAAAATGGACAATGGTAAAATGTGAGTATATATAGACATTAGAAAATACCCATCACAATAATATGTTAAATATGTTACGTAAAATGTCAAGATATCCCAAGATTAACAGCAAAAGAAGAAAGAAATACTAAAACAAAGTTAAGGATATTAAGACACAAGAACAAAAACAAAAACCTGTAACTTTCATTTTAAAAACTATCACTATAAACATTTATTCTTTTTTTTTAGAGTTTATTTATTCATTTGACAGACAGAGATCACAAGTAGGCAGAGAGGCAGGCAGAGAGGAAGGAAAGCAGGTTCCCTGCGGAGCAGAGAGCCCCACGCGGGGCTCGATCCCATGACCCTGGGATCATGACGGGAGTGGATGGCAGAGGTTTTAACCCATTGAGCCACCCAGGTGCCCCTATAAACATTTATTCTTAATAAAATAATCATGTTTGCTAACTCTAAACACTGAAAAGGCTTAGAAGCCATGGCAACATAGCATCAGTGAAGACCTTAATGCCCAACATATCACCTTTAATATCATTTTGTAGAAAGTATTGGGTTTCTTAGAAATTTAAATAACTTCAGGCATATGCACAAAATACACCAGATGAAATCTGGTCATGTTGGTGCAAAAAATACAGAAAGCAAAAATGATTGAAATTTTGTAAAAAGGATACAAGAAATAAGATGGCTGGATTATGCCAATATCTGTTTCTTCATTGTGATATTCTACTATAGATACATAAGATGTTGCCATGAGGGGGTCAGGAAAATTGGGTGAAGAGTAAAAAGGGATTTCTAAATCTCTTATTTCTTACAACTGCATGCAAATACAAAATGATCTAAAAATTAGCTAAAAAAAAAAACAATGCTGGTAGGCATCTATGGTGAAGAGAAAGAAAAAAAAGAGGAGAAGAGATAGAAAAAACAAGAACTTGAGTTGACTTGAATGAACTTCCACTTAACAGAAAGAGGATAGTTTGAGGATCAAAAAAGAATAACACAGGGGCACCTGGGTGGCTCAGTGGGTTAAGCCGCTGCCTTCGGCTCAGGTCATGATCCCAGGTCCTGGGTTCAGGCCCCACATCGGGCTTTCTGCTCAGCAGGGAGCCTGCTTCCTCCTCTCTCTCTGCCTGACTCTCTGCTTACTTGTGATTTCTCTCTGTCAAATAAATAAATAAAATCTTAAAAAAAAAAAAGAATAACACATGCAGTTTCTAAAATATATGAAATCTCTATAGATCCAAAGATTCATAATTGAGGCACTGTTAATAATTAAAAGGAAAAATTCAAGTGTTTATACTATTCTCCTTGGTAAATTGTGTTTCATTTAAGTAATTATATTGGGAAAATTGTTTTTCTATTTGGAGGAATTGGACCTAAAAATAGATTTTTTTCATTAGAATTTTGGATTCTATAATGAGGTAATGGACACATGTAATAATCAATGTGAACTAATACTTTTGAGTAAGTGGTTGTTGGGGAAATTTTTTATAAATCAATCAGACAATATATGGTACTATTAATGAGACATATGACAAATAACAGTGTAGGACTTCTGTTGTTACAAATAGAATGTAAACCACACAACTTGTGGATTATACTTGTCAAATAAAAAATCCAATCAAATAGCTACATCTGACTTTTTATTTCAAGGATAAGAGGTCAGTGGTGGAAAAAGTTAAGCAATTCTTTTGAGAGTCAGTTACAGTTTGTGGGAAATTCTGAGACTAAAGACCATTTTTGCCAGGATATGGATGGTGTGAAAAGAGGGAGAGATGAAACTGCTAAAATGTTAGAATAACATAAGACCCATATCAACACAATAAAATGTGTGAGCTTTTTAATATTCTGATTCTAACTGTGCAGATGACTGCATTTGATTTTATTTGATCATTTCTATAATAAAAAGTGGAAAAAATTAAGAAAAATAAAATACTTAAAATGTTATGTAAAGATGAATTGTAACATATATCAAGTAGGGAAATTGGGATTTACTGCAATCACTGTAATCTCTTTTATTATCATCTATTTTAAAGTCTATTTTGTCCCCTAAAGGTATTGTCACTTCAGCTGGCTTTTCACTTATATTTCCATGATAAATGCTTCTCTGACCCTTCACTTTCAGTCTGCATGTCTCTTTAGGTGTGAAATGAGTCTCTTGTAGGCAGCATATAGCTGGGTCTTACTTTTTTCCCATTCTGTCACCCTATGTCTTTTGAGGGAGCAATTAGTCCATTTACATTCAATGTAACTATTGATAGGTATATACTTATTGCCATTTGCTCTTTGTTTTATACTTGTTTTCATAATTCTTTTGTTTTCTTTGTTCCCTTGCTTACTTCTCTCACAATAATTTGGCTTTCTTTAATGATAATCATGAATTCCTTTCTCTTTATTTTTTGCATATCTATTACTGGTTTTCGATTCATGGTTACCATTAGGTTTATATACAACATCTTATGCATATAGAAGTTTATATGAAGTTGATAATCACTTATGTTTGAACTCATTCTTTACTCCTCTACCCTCACCTTTTAGGTATGTGGTGTCATACTTTACACCCTTTAATTTTGTGAATCCTTTGACTGATTTTTATAATATATATAAATTTACTCCTTTTATCCCTCAGAATTTTTCTACTTCTTATGATCTTTCTTTTCTACTCAAAAGCCCCCTTTAACATTTCTTGTAGGGTTGGTATAGTGGTCATAAATCTTTTGATATTTGTTTGTCTGGGAAACTCTGTCTCCACTTCTATTCTGAATGACAACTTTTCTGAATTGAGAATTCTTGGCTGCAGATTTTTTGTTGTTGTTGTTTAGTTAGTTTGTTTGTTTGTTTTCCTTTCAGAACTTCAGATATATCATGCTGCACACTTCTGACCTGCAGAGTTTCTGCTGAGAAGTCAGCTGTCAGTCTGAGGAGGTTTCCCTTGTATGAAACTGTTTTCTTTTCTCTTGCTTTTTTTTTAAAATCCTCTATCATCATTTTTATTACTATGTGTCTTGGTGTGGACTTCCTTGGGTTGATTTTATTAGACGCAGTCTATGCCTCCTGGACTGAAATTTCCATTTCCTTTCCCAGATTTGGAAAATTTTTATATATTATTGCTCAAATAAATTTTCTGCTTCTTTTTCTCTCTTCTCCTCTGGGATCCACATAATGCAAAGTTATTGTACTTGATGGTATTGGTGAGTTCCCTAAGTTCTCTCATTTTGCATATCCATATCAAATCTATAGTAAGCAAGCTGTGCATATATATTTCCCTTTCATCTGTGCAGCTTGTTTACTTTTCCTTACTCTGTCCTCCAAATCACTGATTCATTCTCCTGCTTACTCTAGTCTGGTATTTATCCCATAGAGTATATTTTGAATTTAATTTACTTTTCTCCTCTCTAATCAGTTTTTTTTTTCCCCCCTCTCTCTCTCTTTCTCTCTGTTAAGGTCTCTGTGATGTCTTCCACTATTTTCTCAAGTCCAGTGAGTATTTTTTTTTAAGGTTTTACTTATTTATTTCACAGACAGAGATTACAAGCAGGCAGAGAGGCAGGCAGAGAGAGAGGGGGAAGCAGGCTCCCCGCTGAGCAGAGCCTGATGCAGGGCTCGATCCCAGGATCCTGGGATCATGACCTGAGCTGAAGGCAGAGGCTTTAACCCACTGAGCCACCCAGGTGCCCAAGTCCAGTGAGTATTTTAATAATTCTTAACTTAAATTCCCTAACAGTCATGTCACTTATCTCTGTATTTCTTAGGTCTCCGGCTGTGATTTTTCCTGTTCTTTCATTTGGGACATATTCCTCTATGTCTTCATTTTGTCCAAGTCTCTGTGTTTGTTTCTATGTGTTAGGAAAGTCAGCTATGTCTCCTGCTCTTGAAAGTAGCGGCCTTATGAAGAAGAGGTCCTGTAGTGTACTGCAGTGTCCTCTGTTTATCAGAAACTGGCACATTAGGTGTGCCTTCTATGTGTGTGGCCTTGCTTTGCTATTGTTCTTGAGCTGCACTTTCCTTCAGTCCAATCATCTGAAGTGGCTCTCTGTGTCTATTGTGGACAGAGTTTGATCCTTGTGTTGTTAGTAGGCCAGTCTGGGTCTATCTTAGATTTGAGTTGAGTCAGACCTTTCACCAGAGATGCAATAGTATCATTCTGCAGGGTGCTTTCTCCATATTATGTCTTCCTAAGAAGCTTTTGGTGAGGGGCAGGGCCTGCAATTTAACCAGCTCTCTCCCCCAGCTAATGGCTGGGGCCACGGTTTGATGTACTATGTAGTTACCTTTCCCTCCCCTTGCAGAGGAATCATCTTGAAGTGGTGCTTCAAGCCTTTTGGGGCTGCTTGTACACCATCAGGCTTGTGTGTATGGGCTCTGATGAAGAGTATATTGAAGGGGGAAGATCCTCAATATGCACAGGGTGGGGCACTCTTAAAGAGGTTTGTACAGTGTTTCCCTGCAAAAGAGGACTTGCCACTCTTGCCACTGGGACCTAGGCAGGATTTTTTGGAGGGTGGGGATCTGAAAGAAATGTGTGGGTCAGAAGACATTGTGTTAGTAAAATTTGCACTGATCTGGACAGGGGAACCCACAGCGCTGGGACTGAGGCAGGTCAGGCTAGAGGGGATAGATCTGCCACAACACAGGGGAGCAGCAGGAAGTGAAAGCAACTTAGCTAGCAAATAAGAGTGCTGCACTGGTTTCCACAGGTTGCCATTTGTTTATGTTTGGAGGTGGTGGAGGGAAATGACACTAATCAGCAACTTTATTTCTGGAAAATTCTCCCAAGGATCTCTGACCCTCCATCTCATCCTCTGAGTTTAGAAAATAAATCTCCATCATGTATTCCCCAGGGATTTTTCAAATCGTTCACTTCTCTGTTATATTTCTGAAGACTGTTTGTTACCGTGTCTCGTTAAAGGTAGGGACTCATTTCCTATGTCCCTACCAGCTATCCCAAAGCAAAGTTTGCTGATTTTTAAAGTTCCAGATTTTAAGTCCAGATTGTTGTTAGAACTCACAAAATCCCCCTCCCCCCCCCCAATTTTCAGAGCCAAGTGTTACAGGGATTCATGTTCCCTGTATGGGTTCCCCAGTTAATATCACATTAAACTTAATAATTTGCTTAGGACTAGAGTTTCATATTAAATACAAAATATTTTGAAAAAAGATAATCTTTAAAACACCTTGGAACTTTCAAAGGATATGTTTGTTTTAAAATGTGCCATTAAATAGAAAAGAATTTCCTTCTGTGAGTAATTTGATTATAATTAGGACATCATAATTAGTACATGCTATTACCAGAATATGAAATTGCAGGATATAGTAGGGTAAAATTAAAAGGAAATGTAATAATAAATAAAGATGTTATGGCAGAGTTGATGTGTGCTGAATCTTGAAATAGATGTAAGATTTGAAATGATAGAGATGAGAAGAGGGAGCAGTTTGAGACTGAGCATAAGCACAGCATGCAGGAAAATGAAAAAGATGCCTCTCAATGAATCTAAGAGAATAAAATGCTAATAATGAATATTGTAAAAGTGAATTTTCATACCCATAGTAATTATGACCTCATAAAGGTGACATGAAATTGATTATTAGTGAAAATTATAGAGGCATTATTAGTAGTCGCTTTACTTATAAGGCAATTTTCAATGGTGATTAAGGTTTAAGTAATTAAAAAAAACTAAATTTCATTGGTTTTACTAATATCAATGAACAACTGCTAATTTATTCTCAAACATATTTTATTGGAAGTCTAACATGGACCAGTGGAGTGAACCTAAATTAGGCTACTCAAAGTGAAAGATGAGTAAGGCATATTACTCATGTTTAAACATAACTACATATACTGTTACTCTATTAGAAAAGGCACATACACCCTTTCCTTAGCTGCTGCTAAGGTGCTCCATCCTTCCAAGGAAGCTATATAGCCTTCCTTTGATCTGGGCAATCAAAATCAATAGAGGCATTTCATTTATCCCCACCCATATCATCTGTAAAAGTAGACAATAACATCATTATGTAGTTTTACAGTCCTGAGTATTATCCCCATATTAGAGAAGAAATATAGAGAGACTGAGTAAATGGACCCAGAATACATAGGCAGAAAGTAGCAAGACTAAAGTTATAACTCAAGTATCTCCAAATCTGTGTTCTTAACTACCATATGCATGAACAAGAATAAAACTTCCTTTTATTTAGATTCTGTAGCATCTTTTGTCTCATTTAATTTTTTTTTAATTTCCTAACTTCAAATTTCATAGTCTCCCTCACTTTTCATCTTTCAGTCCATTCAGATTGAGAGCAATCAAGGTCCCAGTATTTTTTTTAATTTTTATTATTGAAGTATTGAGGATATACAATGCTATATTTGTTTCAAGTGTACAACATAGTGACTTAATAATTTTATATGTTACACCATACTCTCCATGAAAAGTTTAATTACCATCTGTCATGGAACTTTATTACAATATTAGTGACTATAATTACTATGCTATAATTTTCTTCCTTGTGATTTATTTATAGCTGAAAGTTTATACCTCTTAATCCCCTTCACCTATTATGCCCATCCCTCCATACTTCTCACATCTGGCCACATCATTTTATTCTCTGTATTTATGAGTTGTTTTCTGTTTTGTTGTTGATTTGTTTGTTTTTTGATTTCACATATAAATTACTATATATGGTATTTGTCTTTCTCTGTCTGACTTATTTCATTTAGTATAATATCCAAAATATATAAAAGCTTATACCCAACAAAAACATGCTAAGTAATCTGATTAAAAATGGACATAAGACCTGAATAGACATTTTTCCAAAGAAAACATCAGATGGCCAGAAGACACATGAAAAGATGTTCAACATCACTGACCATTAGGGAAAACAAATTAAAATCACATCACTTTGCACCTGTCAGAATGGCTCAAATTATATATATATATATACAAGAAATAACAAATATTGGTGAAGATGTAGAGAAAAGAAGACCCTCATGGATTGTTGGTGGGAATGTAAATTGATGCAGTCACTATGGAAAACAGTATGAAATTTCCTCTAAAAATTAAAAATAGAATTAAAATATAATCCAGTAATTCTACCACTGGGTATTCATCCAAAGAAAATTGAAAACACTAATTTAAAAAGATGTATGCACCCTTATGTTTACTATAACATTATTTACAATAGCAATGATATTGAAGCAACCTAAAGGCCCCCATATTCTTGACCTATCATACCTGGAAGCTACATAGAAAAAGTAAATCCCCTATCATCTGGCTGCACTTATCTGGAATTTAACCTCTGCAAAATGACCACCAACATTTCTCACACACCCCTTCCTGATTAATTCTATGTTTCACAGATTAAATTCCAAGCAGGCATACCTTAACTTTTATTTTATGATCTGTTAGGGATCCTACATTTTCATCATCATTAATTGTAGTGCTGGAAGAGAGCAATATTAAAATTTAATTTTGTCTTAATTATATACTAATTATGTTTTCCCTGAATAAGTCCTTCTTAGTTGAATAATAAACCTGATCTTAGTACTATCTTTGGAATTAAAAACTAATATTTTAGTCAGAGTAAATTACCTGACTAATGTTTCTTTCTCTCTCTCTCTCTCTCTCTTTTTTTTTTTTTTTTTTTTTTTTTTACTTGATAGAGAGAGAGAGAGGCAGAGGGAGATGGAGAAGCAGACTTCTCACTGAGCAGAAAACCGAACGTGGGACTCAATCCCAGGACCCTGGGATTATGACCTGAGTTGAGGGCAGATGCTAAACCAACTGAACCACCCGGGTGCCTCTGACAATGTTTCTAAGAAATACATGATCTGTGAACTCACCTAATTACTTTTCCAGATTCCTTATTTCCAATTTCCAATGCCAATATATTATCTCCTTATCCAGTATCTTTATGTTGATGAATGCCCATTGTATTCATTCATCCACTTATTTAATGTGTAACTATAGGTTTTATGACCCTTAACTCTTTTTTTAAAAATACTGTATTTATTTATTTGGCAAACAGAGATCACAAGCAGGCAGAGAGGCAGCCGGGGGCTGGGGGGGTAGCAGCTCCCCACTGAGCAGAAACCCCAATGTGGGACTCAATCCCAGAACCCCGAAATCATGACCTGAGCCAAAGGCAGAGGCTTAACCCACTGAGCCACCCAGGCGCCCTATGACCTTTAACTCTTCCCACTCAATCATCCCTGAAATTTGACCAAACACCAAGTTCTGTGAATTTTTTTTTAAAGATTTATTTATTTGACAAAAAGAGAGATCACAAGCAGGCAGAGAAGTAGGCAGAGAGAGAGGGGGAAGCATGATCTCCGCTGAGCAGAGAGCCCAGTGTGGGGCTTGATCCCAGGACCCCGAGACCATGACCTGAGCCGAAGGCAGAGGCTTAACCCACTGAGCCACACAGGCGCCCCAAGTTCTGTGAATTCTAACTTTACTTTTATGTAAAGTTAGTAGTCATTACCTAATTTAGATCACCATCTTCTGTATCCATATTTTATATTATAGCTAGAATGAGGTGTAAAATTGAAAGAAAAGAGGTCACAGCTAGTACTGAATGTGGCCTTTTCTCTAACTTCAGCAGCTCTTGAATACAGGACCCTTGGTTATAGGACCCTCCAACAATAAAAATTCAAATTATTTATAGGAGTATATATATTTATCAGATTCAAGACAAATGAGAATATACTCCCTTGCACTGCATTTCACTATTGTTTTTCATTAATCACATAGTCACTAGCCAGAATTGAGGAGATACAGTTACTAGAGAATTGGAGCTAATTAATTGCAAAGTGGCTAGGTCTAAAAGTTTAGGCAATCTTAGAGATGTTGGTTTCCCTAACTCAGATGTTCTTTGTTTAGTTATGGTTATTTTTGATCATTTTATTCCAAGTACAAAGTGACTGGGACATCAACCCCTGCTGGGCTATTGCCATGAAATCTGTATTGTTGCCTACCTTGCATTTTTTTATTAAAGATACATGACCTTGGTAATAAGTGAAGTTTTCTGCTTGTTAATTTAACTAACAAATAGACAAAAACTACTATTGCTAGTCAACCAGAAAGGCTGACTATAGAAAAGGTGATATGCTAATATTTAATATAAAAGGGTAATATACTAATATTTAAATTTGATTTGATTTAACTTGTTCCCTAATATCTTCTTAATGTTATCATAATAAACTCTCAAAACTCTAAAATACTGCTTGCAAGAATATTCATGATTCGGCATGCTGATTGCTCCAACATCACCTCTATGACAACAGCATATTGGTTTAAATGATAAGTTCCTCCCTTATGGACAGAATTTGGAAAGAATCCATGTCTCTTCTGAAGTATAGTATCACTTTATAACATTATGATGTAACTTCCTCTGTGTGTGTGTGTGTGTGTGTGTGTGTGTGTGTGTGTATTATCATACTTGGTGTATCCTTTAACATGTTATAAGGTACTTAGAAAGAGAAAGGTTTCATTCTTTATATATTATGGTATATCTACCTTGCACAAAATAGGAATCAATTAAGAAGGTATAAAGTAAGGAAAATATAAGTGAAAAAAATGCAGTATTTTAAATGCACTTTAAGTTATTTTTATATGTCACCACACTATTCAATAAATAGAATGCTAAGGATGGAAAACTTAAATAAATTATAAATAAAATTAATATAGAGTTTCCACATAAGGAAAAAGTAAAACAAGCCCAGATTCAGTGGACTTTTTCTAAGACAAGTTTAGTTGATAAAATGAAATATAGACAATGCATTTTTTTCCTATACTGCTACTTCACCAAATCCCATAATTCCAGGAGTATAGCCAACAAAAATGGAAAAAACGGAAGAGATTATTTTCTGTCTCATCTGTGTAGAAGAGATTTAAGGTGTACTATTCAGCTTTTACTTCTGCTTCAGTGCCATCACTCAGACCACACTTAGGTATACAGCTGCCTATTATCAATAGGGTTCACCACAGATGGCTGAGTAAATTTATTTTTCAATTGACACAGAGAATCTTGAGTTCACTTTAGATTTACCACGTTGCAGTTATGACTAAAATATTGAATGAATGCCAGTTTTTCCTTTTCTTTCAAAAGTTTATATATATAAATCTCTGTCATTTATAGACAACTCTGATGATAAATACCTAGCAACTAGTGTTCAGATTTGTCACTGAGCTCTGTTTCAAGAAAACTGAGGTCCTGTACCCTATGTACATAGAATAGAAATTATAGAAATACATTAAATATAGTAGTACTTTCAAAAATAATAGATATCCTGGAACACATTGTCAGCTAAAATCTAACTTTATCATTAATTGCTCATAGAAGCAATTCAGCTCTTTTTGTCTGGACCATCAGTATTAAGACAGAAACATCTGAGTAAATATATTTAACAATTTTACTTCTATAATCACATCATAACAAGAATTTTATTATATTTACCTCTAATCTTTTTATTAAGATCCTCAAAATTTATTTTTTTAGATTTATTTATTTATTTATTTATTTATCAGAGAGAGAGAGAGAGAGAGCAAGCACAACCAGTCAGAGTGGCAGGCAGAGGCAGCGAGAGAAGCAGGGTCCCTGCTGAGCAAGATTCCTGATGCAGGTCTCAATCCCAGGACCCTGGGTTCATGACCTGAGTCAAAGGCAGCAGCTCAACTGACTGAACCACTCAGGAGTCCCAAGAGCTTCAAAATTTCTTATTTTCTAGCTATGATGAAAGAGGGCAAATTTTTGATCTGCTGATTAGAATTTGAGATTTTCATTGTCGAAATATTCATGACAATTAAATATGTAATATTTGGTATCAGCTATTATATGGTTATTTATTTTGTAGTTAAAATCATTGCACATTATTAAAATGATTTTTCATGCAAATGTTTACAAACTCATGCAGGATGAATAAGTTTTGAATAAATACTAATCCAAAATATAACTTTCTACAGTGTACTCAGAAAGTGTATTGCTTTCTTAATACTATGCTGTACATGTCAATGTCTTAAGCTAAAAGAAACTAAAACTATAATGTATCAAGTAAACTTTATCAAGTAAAGCCAATGTCAGTACAAATGGTGATCTCATTATCACATATCAGTAAAATGTGATTTGTTCTTCACTTAACCAAATAGCAAGAATTCTCACATTTAGTGCATCAGTAACTTTTGGTCCCAAGAATGACCTAAAATAATTCCTAGATCTCAAAATGTCTTCTGAATCACCAGGGAGGAAAAAAAGAAAAAAAAAAAGAAAAAGAGAGAGAGAGAGAAACTAGTGATAGTATACTTTGGAGGTCAGCATCTCATTAATTGATTTTTGTAATACTGTCATGAACTCAAAGTGTTTGGTCATTTTATCTGAGAAATAAGAGAAGTATACAGTTTTATTAAATATTCTGCTTCTAGTCAGGAAGAAGTTAATACAGAATGCTAAATATCTGAAAAATCATTCATATCAATGGAATCTGCAAAATACATCTTAGTAAGATTTGAAACCTACTGCAACCACAAATACTATCTTCTAATTGCACTATTTGTATAATGTGGTGTATACAAATGACTGGATCTCCAGTCTGTTTTCACATTGCTGTGTTTAGTGCAGTAGTTCAGGTGGATATTAAAATAAAAATTTATTTTTTATTATGTTTTATTAGTCATCATACAGTATATCACTAGTGTTTGATGTAGTGTTCCATGATTCATTGTTTGCATATAACACCCAGTGCTCCATGCAATATGTGCCCTACGTAATACCCATCACTGGGCTGACCCATCCCCCAACTACCTCCCTTCTAAAACCCTCAATTTGTTTCCTGGAGTACATAATCTCTCATGGTTTATCTCGCCCTCTGATTCTCCCCTCCCATTCATTTTCTTCTTCCTTCTCCTAATGTCGTCCATGCTATTCCTTATGTTCCACAAATAAGTGAAACTATATGATAATTCTCTTTACCTCCAGACATATTTCACTTAGCATAATCTCCTCCAGTTTCATCCATGTCTATGGAAATGAGGGTACTCATCCTCTCTGATGGCTGAGTAATATTCCATTGTACATATAGACCACATCTTCTTTACCCATTCATCTTTTGAAGGGCATCTTGACTCCTTCAGTTTGGCTATTGTGGACATTGCTGCTATGAACTTTGGGGTGCATCTGGCCCTTCTTTTCACTACATCTGTATCTTTGGGGTAAATACCCTGTAGTGCAATTACTGGGTCATGGGGAAGCTCTATTTTTAACTTTTTGAGGAAATTCCACACTGTTTTCCAGAGTGGCTATAAGAACTTGTATTTACACCAACAGTGCAAGAGGTTCCCCATTTTGACAACCTCTCCAATTTTTGTTGTTTCTTGCTTTGTCAATTTTTGATAAGGAACCTCACTGGCATGAGGAGGTATCTCGATGTGGTTTTGATTTGAATTTCTCTGATGGCTGATGATGAACATTTTTTCGTATGTCTGTTAACCATTCATATGTCTTCTTTGGAGAAATGTCTTTTCCTGTCTTCTGCCCATTTTTAGACTGGATTTTTTGGGGTATTTTTGGGCGCTGAGTTTGAGAAGTTCTTTATAGACCTTGGATAGCAGCCCTTTTTCTGTAGTTTCATTTGCAAATATTTTCTCCCATTCCATGGGTTGCCTCTTTGTTTTGCTGACCATTTTCTTTGCTGTGCAGGTCTTTATCTTGATGAAGTCCCAAAATTTCATTTTTACTTTTGTTTTCCTTGCCTTTAGATATGTATCTTAAAAGAAATTGCAGCAGCTGATGTCAAAGAGGTTGCTGTTAATATTCTTCTATAGGATTTTGATGAATTTCTGTCTCACCTTGAGGTCTTTGAGCCATTTAGAGTCTATCTTTGTGTATGGTGTAAAAGAATGGTTGAGTTTCATTCTTCTGTATATAGCTGTCCAATTTTCCCAGCACCATTTAGTGAAAAGACTGTCTTTTTTCTATTGGATATTTTTTCCCACTTCATCAAAGATTAGATGACCATAGAGTTGAGGGTCCATTTCTGGGCCTCTTTCCTGTTCCATTGATCTATGTATCTGTTTTTGTGTCAGTACCATGCTGTCTTGGTGATCATAGCTATGTAATATAGCTTGAAATCAGGCAACGTGACTCCCCCAGAATTGTTTTTTTCTTTTTCAACATTTCCTTGTAGATTCTAGGTCTTTTCAGTTTCCATACAAATTTCAGGATTGTTCCAGGACTTTGAAAAAATGCCATTAGTATTTTGATAAGGTTGGAATTAAAAGTATAGATTTCTCTGGACAGCATAGACATTTTAACAATGTTTATTCTTCTAATCCATGAGCATGGAATGTTTTTCCATCTTTTTGTGTCATCAATTTCGTTCGTAAGTGTCCTGTAGTTTCTAGAGTCTAGATCTCTTTGGTTAGGTGTATTCCAAGGTATCTTATGGTTTTGGTACTATTGTAAATGGAATCAATTTTCTATTTTTCTATAGGTACATTGTTAACATATAAGAAAGCAACTGATTTATATACATTGATTTTGTATCCTGCCATGTTACTGAATTGGTGTATGAGTTCTAGTAGTTTGTGGGTGAAGTCTTTGGGTTTTCCACATTAAGTACCATGTTATCTGTGAACAGATAGTTTGTCTTCTTCCTTGCCAGTTTGGATGCATTTTATTTCTTTTTGTTGTCTGATTGCTGTTGCTAGGACTCCCAATACTAAACGATAGTGGTGAGAGTGCACATCCTTGCTGTGTTCCTGATCTTAAGGGAAATGCTCTCAGCTTTTCCCCATTGATAATGATATTCACTGCGGGCTTTTCATAGATGTTTTTTATGAAATTGAGAAATGTTCCCTATATCCCTATACTCTGAAGAGTTTTAATCAGGAAGGGATGCTGTATTTTGTCAAATGCTTTTTCAGCACCAATTGAAAGGACCATATAGTTCTTTTTTCCTCTTATTTGTGTGTTCTGTCACATTGATTGATTTGTGACTATTGAACCAACCTTGATTTCCAGAGATAAATCCCAACTGGTGGTTATGGACAATCCTTTTAATATACTGTTGGATCTTATTAACTAGGATTTTGTTGAGAATTTTGACATCTATGTCATCAGGGATATTGTTCTGTTGTTCTCCTTTTTGATGAGGCCTTTTCCTAATTTTGGGATCAAGGTAATGCTGGCCTTATAGAATGAGTTTTGAAATTTTCCTTCTGTTTTTATTTTTTTAAAAAACAGCTTCAGGAGAATAGATATCATTTCTTCTTTGAATGTTTGGTAGAATTCTCCAGAGAATTCATCAGGTCCTGGACTCTTGTTTTTTGGGGAGTTTTTTATCACTTCTTCAATTCCATTACTGGTTATTGGTCTATTCAGGTTGTCAATTTCTTTCTGTTTCAGTCTTGGTAGTTCATGAGTTTCCAGGAAGGCATCCATTTCCTCCAGTTTGCTTAATTTGTTAGCATATAGTTTCTGGTAATAATTTTTAATAATTCTTTCTATTTTCTTGGTATTAGTTGTGATCTCTGCCCTTTCATTCATAATTTTATTAATTTGGGTCCTTTCTCTTTTTTTCTGTATAAGTCTGGTCAGTGGTTTATCAATCTTATTTCTTTCAAAGAACCAGCTTCTAGTTTCATTGATGTGTTCTACTGTATTTCTGGTTTCTATTTCACTGATCTCTGCTCTAATCTTAACATTTGTCTTCTCATGCATGACTTAGGTTTTATTTGTTATTCTTTCTCCACTATTTTAAGGTATAAATTTAATTTGTGTATTTGGGAATTTTCTATTTGTTTGAGTGAGGATTGGATGGCTATGCATTTCCCCTTTAGGACTGCCTTTGCAGTATCCCTGAGGTTTTGGACTGATGTGTTTTGTTTTTTTGTTTTTTGTTTGGTTGTTTGCTTGTTTGTTTTTTGTTTTTGTTTTGTTTTGTTTTGTTTTGTTTCCATTGGTTTCCATGAACTGTTTAAGTTCTTTGATTTCCTGGTTGACCCAGACATACTTAAGAAGGATGGTCTTTAGCTTCCAAGTGTTTGCATTCCTTGCAATTTTTTTTCTTGTGATTGAGTGCCAGTTTCAAAACATTGTGGTCTGAGAATATGCAGGGAATAATCTCAATCATTTGGTATTGGTCGAGACCTGATTTATGACCCAGTATGTGGTCTATCCCATGTGAAATTTCCATGTGTATACAAGAAAAATGAGCATTTTGTTGTATTAGGGTGGAATGTTCTGTACATATCTATGAGGGTCCATCTGGTCCAGTGTATCATTCAAAGGCTTGTTTCTTTTTTGATTTTCTGCTTAGATCATTGGTCTGTTGCTGAGAGTGGAGTGTTAAGGTCCCCTACAATTAATGTATTCTTATCAATATGTCTTCTTATTTTGATTAACAGTTGGCTTTTGTAGTTGGCTGCTCCCATATTGGGAGCATAGATATTTAGAATTGTTAGATTTTCTTGTCAGATAGATCCTTTAAGAATGACATAGTCTCCTTCTGTATTTATGACTACAGTCTTTAGCTTAAAATCTAATTTGTCTGACATAAAAATTTCTACCCCAGCTTTCTCTTGAGGTCTGTTGGCATGAAAAATTGTTCTCCGTCTTTTCACTTTTAGTCTGGATTTATCTTTAGGTTCAAAATGAGTCTCATGTAGACAGCATATGGATGGGTCCTGCCTTTTTATCCAATGTGCAACCCTGTGCCATATCATGGGAGCATTTAAGCCGTTCACGTTAAGAGTGATTATTGAAAGATATGATTTTATTGTCATTGTGTTGCCTGTGAAGTCCTTCTTTCTATAGATTGTCTCTGTAAATTTCTGTTTTTTATCATTCTTGGGGTCTTTCTCCTTTTATAGAACCCCCTCTTAACATTTCTTGCAAGGCCAGCTTGGTGGTCATATATTCTTTAGTTTCTTCCAGTCTTGAAAGCTACTTGTCTCTCCACCCATTCTGAATGAGAACCTTGTTGGATAAAGTATCCTTGCCTGCATTTTCTTCTCATTTGGTATCCTGAATATGTCTTCCCAGCCCTTTCTGGCTTTCCAGGTCTCTGTGGACAGGTATGATATTATTCTGATATTCCTCCTTCTATACATAGGAATCTCTTCCCTCTCACTGCTTTCAAGATTGTTTCCTTGGATCTAAGATTTTCAAATTGTACTATTATATGCCATGGCATCAGTCTGATCTCATTGATTTTGGAAGGGATCCTTTCTGTCTCTTCAACACAAATGCTTGTTTCATTCCCCAGATTAGGGAAGTTCTCAGTTAGAGTTAGCTCAAATATTTTTTCTAGACCTCTCTCTCTGTCTCTCACCACCTCAGGGATCTCATTAATTCTGATACTGGAAAGTTTCATTGAGTCACTAATCTCTCTCAGTTTGATCCCTTGGTTTTAAATTTCTTTTACCCATGTTGCCTCGGTTTCCTTCTTTTCTATCATAATATTCTCTAGCTCACTAATTTGTTCCTCTACCTCATTTACCCTGGCAAGCAGAGTATCCAGTTTAGATTGCATTTTTTTCTTAGCATTTTTAAATTCAGCCTGCTCTCATTTAACCGGCCAGGATTCTGGACTGTTTTGGCCAGATCTCATTTCTGCCCTTAGAGATTCTATATTGTTGTTAATATTTTTCTCAAGCCTAGATATCACCTTCATAATTATTACTCTGAAGTCTATTTCTGACATCTTCATTATTTCCATATCTGTTAGTTCTGTGGCAGAGGCCACAGTCTCTGATTCTTTCCTTTGTTGGCAATTCCTCCTCTTGGTCATTCTGTTGGGTGTTGAGGGAATGTACAGAGTCCAAAGTATTGTCCACAACCTAAGCAAGATGCACCTTTTTTATAGGGAACTTAGGATTGTCAGTCTCTTGTTCTTCCCACCTGTCTTCTGGGATAGGGGACTGACACACTGTTACTCAGGCAACCTTTTTTGGGCAGAGTTGCCTTACCCACTGTGCGTGTGTGTGTGGGGGGAGGGGTGGGATCTGTGAAAACCAGTTTTTTTGGGTGTGCGGGTATTGTTCTCTGGTGACTTTCCCTGGCAGCTTTCCATGTATCTTCTGAGAGTCACAGTAGAAGTGAGTATATCAAAACTTCTGTCTCAGAACAGGGAGATAGCATTCTGCTCTTCACTGAACCTCCAGGCCACACTCTCTTCATTTCTGTTTGTGCTGCTAAAAACTGTAGCCTCCTGAGTTATACACCCATCAGCAGCACTCCTAGCTATCAATCCCAGGGCCATGCACATCTCAGCCCTTTGTATTTCTAAAACCACAACCTGATCCCAGTTCACACACATGTTTCCATAGCTCCAGGTTTCAGTTTGGGGGGCTGCTCTAAAGTCCTTTCCCTGCTGCCACTGGCCTGCACGTCTGTGCCTAGGTCCCAGCACAGGTGTTTGCCTTTCCAGTGCAAGTTCATGAACGCTTCCTCCCCCTTCCCTTTATCTTCCAGTATCTGCCCACTGAATCACGGCTCCCTGCTTTATACCTCGAGACCAACCACCAGAGATATTCTGTTTGTAGAGATCCAGAAGTATCTTCTTATATCTCAGGGTGATTTTATGTGTGTTCAGAATGGTCTGGTAGATATCCAGTGCAATTCAAGAGACCATTTTAAATAAAGTTCCCTACTCCCCCACTATCATTTTTCCTCCTAAAATAATAAATTAAATTGCACATTCTCAAATTATGGTGTCAAACAAATATATACTGTACTTCAAACATCCAATTGAATTGGGGTGCTTCTGTGGCTCAGTGGCTTAAGCCTCTGCCTTCAGCTCAGGTCGTGATCTCAGAGTCCTGGGATTGAGCCCCGCATCAGGCTCTATGCTGGGGGAGGGGGCAGGCTGCTTCCCCCCTCTCCCTCTGTCTGCCTCTCTGCCTACTTGTGAGTCTCTGTGTCAAATAAATAAATACAATCTTTTAAAAAAACCATTCTATTGAATTAATGAAATGAGTCCCATTTTATATATATATATATATATATATATATATATATATATATGTGTGTGTGTGTGTGTGTGTGTGTGTGTGTGTGTAGTTTATTGCTGTGCATTGAAAATTAATATTTTTCTCATATCACTCCTCTGAAAATATTTCTTTCAATGTCACCAACATCCCACATGTTGCCAAATGCAATTGTCAAATCTTAATTGTGGATGTATTTGATTTATCAGAAATTTTTCACATAGTGATTAGGCTCCTTTCATTTTCTTCCTTATTTTTTTTTAAGATTTTATTTATTTATTTGTCAGAGAGAGAGAGGGAGACAGAGCAAGCACAGGCAGACAGAATGGCAGGCAGAGGCAGAGGGAGAAGCAGGCTCCCTGATGAGCAAGGAGCCCGATGTGGGACTCGATCCCAGGACACTGGGATCATGACCTGAGCCGAAGGCAGCTGCTTAACCAACTGAGCCACCCAGGCGTCCCTTCTTCCTTATTTTTTACTGCTTTCTGTTTTTCTCTTTGATTTATTAATTTGGAAGTGTTTAGTCTTTCTCTTGAATCTTTCCTCCAATCCCATGGTTTTAATTAAATCTATACATCAAGCACTTTTGTGTATGTGTGTGTTTCAGAATCTCTTTTTGATATCTAGTGTATTTAACATCTTGATATCAAACCTTCAGTGAATTAACACAACTAAAGTTTATTCCTTGCTCATGCAAAACCTGCTACTGATTTGGGTGAATCAACAGGATGACTTTCTTCCATGAGTATCCTTAGAATCCTAGATTGTTTTGATCTTAAGGCATCTCCAGAATATCACATGATCCTATAGTTTCCAAGAGGTAGCTGGGGAGTTGAGACAATTAACTAATCTTACCTTCAATTAAAATAATCATTTCCACTCATATTTAATTGACCAAGGTAAGTAATATGAGCATGTCTGACTTGTAGTTGAAGAAGAAGTGAAACCTTCTATATGCCTACAACTATAGAGCTAGGCATTGATGAACAATAAAAACATCTCTCAAAGATGACTCTGTTATATGGGTTTCCTTATTAAGATTTAACATGTTTACTATGTAAAATGCTTAGAAAAGTACCCAACCCAAATTAAATACACATATTTGTTAGTAATTATTATGATTTAGGACAATGTTTTTTAGCTAAAGAGTTGAGAAAAGGATCAGGATAATATTCCAATGAGCCAATAATGAATAAAAAGCTGTCAATCAAGAAAGGAAGTCAGTAGGTTAACATCTGTAAAGGAAAAACATTTAGAAAGTTCAATTTCTAAGAAAGAGGACATATCTGAAGTAGTGGAGATAAAGGAAAAGACATTATAAAACAAATAAACAAAAAAAAACAAAAAATATATTAGCCCCAAAACATAATGGAATTAAAATTTTTCTTTTCAGTCTAGGCACTATAACTAAATGTATTAAAATTAGACATTGTAAATATATTTTTGTATTCTGCATGTATAAGATACCATGAAGTTACAGAAGAATAGAAAACATCTATTGAGCATTACAATATCTCCATTATTGATATATAATTATTCAATACTTTGAGATGAGATCAAAGACAAATACTTAAGCTACTGGATTTATGTAATTAAAGACTGAAGTTTACTTGACACCTTGATTTTCTATTCTACAGACAAGTGAGACTTGTATCTTCATTCAAAGTTATCTCTAAAAAAATATTTGTTGGTGAATGTATGAAAATAAATTACAGGAGAGATGGATAATAAAATATGGTTAAATCTATAAAAAATAATAGTAAAGCAATCAAGATAATATGATATAAGATTATTGTATGATCACATGAATGAAGGGGGATCTTGTGTTTACTATCTTTAATTCTATCTGTATGGATATTATGAGACATTTATCTTTAGTAAAATGCTCAAGTCCAAACATATAATAAAGCTATCCTTAGCGGACTGCTAGGGAAGATGGGGGAGTGGAAGGATCCTAAACTCACCTTGTTTCATGGATCAACTAGATAACACCCATATTAGTGTAAATAACTCAGAAAATCAAAAAAGTCTGGCAGAACAGACCCGCTATGGCTAATGTACAGAGGAGGTTATTTTGGACAGAGACACAGTTAGGAGCCAAAGAGACCTGTAAGATTGTTCACAGAGAAAAAAAAATACCACAGGTGCTGAGAAGAGAGAACAGACCCTCACACTAAAAACCCCAGGCATAAGGATCTCACACAGTGAAGATAAATCCCTATAATATTTGGCTTTGAAAATGGAGGGACATAATTAGCCAGTTCTTACAATCAGCAAGGCTCAATACCTGGAACTTTAAAAATAATTACTCAACTCTGGCAAGAGCAAGGAAGGCCATAGAAAACTGAACCTCCACCATTAATGAGACAACACAACAGCCTCCCTGAGAGACATTATAGAACCAATAGTTTGAAAAATGTCTAGTGTATACTGGAGGGAGATTTCTGTACTAATTTCAGAGTCTGTGCTGGATGGGCAAGGATCATTGAGGGACTTCTTCTGATAAAAAACAGCTGGTGAGTGCCATTTCCCCTTCACTATCTTCCAGCCTAGACACAAAGACAACTACAGGAACAGCATAGCTCCAATAATCTCTATCTAACTTAATAACAGTGAGCATTACCCCCACAATTTTCTCCTGAAGACATGCCCTGTTGCCAGGCCTCTGCTCCAGGTCTCCAACAGCAGACCAGTACTAACTTTATTAACACCATGAATTAGCCCCACATAGTGCACCAGCATAGACCTTGTCATCATGTACCCCACCCCACACTCTCCTGTGGACTCACCAACTCCAGCCCTGAGGCAGGTGATTTATAAAGCCACCCCAGGTATCTCCTGATAGTGGACCTATGCAAACCTTCCTGATACCACAATTCCCATCCTAGCATTCTTCTAAAGAGCAGAACCTCTAATAAACCCTTAGGTAGAGCCAATTTGAAGCAGTGACAGAAGATTGGCAGGGTGTAAGCAGTTCTAAGAGGAGACAAAGCCACTCTAAAGTGACTCTTCCATGGGTAAAGGAGAAGTTAACCACACATACCTGTCTCACTGCAGCCCCAGCAGTGAACTGAAGGCAAACATCTGGTCTGACTGCAGTCCACACTCACCAATAAGAGCTTCTCAGAGGAAAACAGAGGGAAAACACCCTACCATTCAGTACTACTGCATATCTGGCAAATGCCTGATCTGACTCAACTCAAATAGAAAATAGACCCAGACTGGCCTACTGACAACACAAAGATCAAACCCTGTCCATGACAGGCAAAGAAAGCCAGTGCAGACAACTGAACTTAAGGCAAAAGTGGCTCAGCCACAAGAGTGGTGTGTATGCAACACATATAGCAGACAACCTTGCAGTGCCAATTCTGGTGAAGAGGGGACACTGAATTGTAGGGCACTACAAGACCTTTTCTTCATAAGGCCACTACTTTCAAGGGCAGAAGACATAGCTGAATTTCCTAAGACATAGAAACAGAGAGAGTTAGACAAAGTGAGGACATAGAAGAATATGTCCCAAATTAAAGAACAGCACAAAGTCACACAAGACAGCTAAATTAAACAGAGATAAGTAATATGCCTGATAGAAAATTTAAAGTAATGGTCATAAATAGTCATTGAACTTGAGAAAAGAGTAGAGGAACTCAGTGATCCCTCAACAGAGAGATAGAAAACATAAAGAACCAATCAAAGATGAAGAATTCAATAATTGGAATTAAACATATACTAGATGGGGGGCATCTGGGTGATCAGTCAATTAAGCATGATTTTGGCTGAGGTCATGATCAGTTCGTGGGATCCAGCCCTATGTCAGACTCCATACTCAGTGGGAAGAATGACTAAAAATTCTCTCCCTCAGCTTCCCCCTTACTCTCTTTCTCTCTCTCAAATAAGTAAATTTTAAAAATACACTAGATGGAATAAGTAATAGTGGAACGAGAAGAATGAATCGGTGACCTGGAAGACAGAGTAATGAAGAGGAATCAAAATGAACAGAATAAAAAATAAAGTAAAATAAAATAAAATAAATTAAGGAAACTCAGAGACACCATCAAGCATTATAACATTCACATTAATGGGATCCTAGGGGAAGAAAGGCAAAAGTGGGAAGAATTTATTTGAAGAAATGATAACTGAAAACTTCCCAAATCTAAGGAAGCAAACAGAAACCCAAATTCAGGAGGCACAGACCGCCCTCAAGAAAATCAACCCAAGGAGGTCCACACCAATACACAGAGTAAGAAAAATGGCAAAAGGTAGTGACAAAGAGAGAATTTTAAAGAATTAAGAGAAAATAAAACAGTTTCATACAAGGGAAACCCCATCAGGCTGACAGCTGAATTCTCAGCAGAAGCTTTGCAGGTCAGAAGTGTGCAACATGATCTATTGAAAGTTCTGAAAGAAAAAAAAAAAAGAAAAGAAAGAAAAAGACAAAACAAAAACAAAACAAAACAAAACAAAACAAAAAAAACCTCTGCTGTCAATACTCAATTCAGAAAAACTGTCATTCAGAATAGAAGTGGAGTTAAAGAATTTCTCAGATGAACACAAGCTCAAAGATTTATGATGATTATACCAACCCTAAGAAATGTTCCCCCTTTTCCACATCCTCACCAACAACTACTCTTTCCTATGGTGTTAATTTTAGCCATTCTGATGGGTGTGGATTAATACCTCATTATAGTTTGATTTGTATTTGCCTGACGATGAGTGATGTTGAACATCTTTTCATGTGTCTGTTCCCTATAACTATGTCTTCTTTGGAAAAATGTCTGTTCATGTCTTCTGCCCATTTCTTAATGGGATTATTTGTTTTTTTGGGTCTTGAGTTTGATAAGTTATTTATATATTTTGGATACTGACCTTTTATCAGATATGTCCTTTGCAAATATCTTCTCCCATTCTGTAGGTTCCCTTTTAGTTTTGTTGATTGTTTCCTTTGCTGTGCAGAAGATTTTTATTTTGATGAACTCCTACTAGTTTATTTTTGCTCGTGTTTACTTTGTCTCAGAAGACATATCTGATAAGTTTCCACCACCTATGTCAAAAAGGTTACTGCCTATGTTTTCCTTTAGGATTTTTATAGTTTTATATCTCACATTTAGGTCTTTCATTCATTCTGAGTTTATTTTTGTGTGTAGTATAAGAAAGTGGTTCAGTTTCATTCTTTTGCATGTGACTATCTAGTTTTCCCAAAACCATTTGTTGAAGAGATATCCCCCCCCCCCCGACTGGATTCACTTCTGGGTTTTCTATTCTTTTCTAGTGATCTACATATCTCTTTTTGTGTCTGTAGCATACAGTTTTGATCACCATAGCTTTGTAATATAGCTTGACGTCCAGAATTGTGATGCCTCCATCTTTGCTTTTCCTTTGATGACTTTTGTGGTATCATACAATTTTAGGATTTTTTGTTCTAGCTGAACATTTTAGTGAAAAAATACTGGTGGTATTTTGTTAGGGATTTACTAAATGTATGGATTACTTTGGGCATTACAGTATTTTAACAATATTTATTCTTTCAGTCCATGAAGTTAGAATGTGTTTCTCTTTCTTTAATGTCATTGTCAATTTTTCTCATTATTTTACTATAGTATTCAAAATACAAGTGTTTCACCTCTCTGGTTAGGTCTATTCCCAGGTACTGTATGTCTTCTGATGCAGTTGTAAATGAGATTGATTCCTTCATTTCTCTTTCTGCTGCCTCATTATTTGTGTATAGAAATGCAACATATTTCTCTATGTTTATTTTGTATCCTGTGACTTTATTGAATTCATGTATCAGTTTTAGCAAATTTTTGGTGAAGTCTTTCAGGTTTTCTATATAGAGTATCATGTCATCTGTAAGTAATAAAAGTTTTATTTTTTTCCCTTATTGATTTAGATGTCTTTTATTTATTTTTACTCTATGACTGCTGTATCTAGGACTTCCAGTACTATGTTAAATAACAGTGTTAAGGGTCAACATCCCTCTCTTGTTTCTGTCTGTAGAGGAAAAACTCTCAGTTTTACTCCACTGAGGGTGATATTAGCTGTGGGTTTGTTTTTCGTTTGTTTGTTTGCTTGCTTTGTGTATGGTCTTTATTGCTTTGAGGCATGTTCCCTCTAACCCTACTTTATTAAGGGTTTTTAACATGAATAGTTTTTGTACTTAGTCAAATGTAAATGCAGGTTTAAATAGCAGATAAATGTACTTAAAAGATTTGTCTTTGGTAGCCATAAGATGAGTAGACCTCTACACCCAACTGCAAGAATTTCAAAAATTTATATAGAGGTTTATTTATTATTTATAGAGGCTTAATCACATATATAGTTCAGTTTGTCTCAACAGTATATTACACTCTTATGTTTGCATACTTGAAATGGTTATGGCTATGGTGTCTGTTGACAGAATATACATTCCAAGGACAGGGGAGCAGTTAAGGGGCCTCTGCCTGAGTGCAGCTCTATCCAGCTTGCATGCCAGTTGGCAATCACATACTGTCAGTGATCTTCCCAACACTTTACCCCTCTTGCCTGTCTCTTAGAATCTTACATGTCCCCTATCCATAATATGCCATGAGTGGCCATTAAGAGGTGTTATTGTCATGAGGTCATTCATTTGGTGGCTAGCTAACTACAATGGAGGTAGAAGCTGCAGCACCAATATAAGCACATGCAGGAAAAAGCACAGATTAAGATAATGGTTCTCAAGAAAAGTACATTTTTTTTTCCCACCAAGAGCTCCCTGATCCAACCTGTGGTTATGTCCTTCTGATGACTTACTCCAATAATAAGAGATAGAGATAAAGGAAGAGAGAGAGAGAGAGAGATTCTAATTTTCAAACATGAAAATATTTAGTTTCACTAAATATTTCCAAATTGGTTTTATGTTCATCTCTCATTTATAGTTTTTTTTTTTTAAGATTTTATTTATTTATTTGACACACAGAGAGAGATCACAAGTAGGCAGAGAGGCAGGCAGAGAGAGAGAGGGAAGCAGGCTCCCCACTGAGCAGAGAGCCTGATGTGGGACTCGATCCAAGGACCCTGCGATCATGACCTGAGCCGAAGGCAGAGGTTTAACCCACTGAGCCACCCAGGCGCCCTCATTTATAGTTTTTGAGAGCCCATTGTTCCCCATAATATCACTGATATTTGTTATTTTTAATGAAGTCACATTTCTCTCAGACCTCTCTCATTTTTCCATGTGAAGGTATTTCAGTTATGTTAACAATCATTTTCACTGGAGAATCTGAATGCTTGAGAATGCACTAAGCAGTGGGTTTTCCATTTGTCAGATCTGTGTGCTTGTAGAAGGTAAATTCTGATGTCTCAACATTATTTGAAAAATGTGGTGGAAAAGGCTCTGCCCATTTGCATGTGGCCTGTCTTTGATCAGAGCTACCTCTGACTAAGTTGAAAAGATGATCTAGTTTACAGTGTGCTATTAAATCCATGTGCATGCACACACGAGCCATGCCTTCCGTTTAAGCCTTTAACAGTCATTTAGTTGATTACTTGAAATCTATTATTTGATTTCCTGCTTAGACTTAAGGTAAGGAGAAAAAAATCAATCTCTTAAAACCAATAAGCATTATAACAATTTCAAAATTCAGTTAAATTCATTTGTTTAATTTGCATCCCTGATTGTTGATAAGATTCAGTACAACTTTGTGTTTATGTGCATTTGTTTTGTTTTTCTAAAAGTGGTCCATTCAGATGTTTTATTCAGTGAAGACAAAATTTGCAGATACAAATAGCAGTTTCAGGAATTTTCTTATTTTTATAATGTTCAAACTAAGACAAATCTGAGTTAAGTTATTGATTATGGAGGCAAGGGAATACTTTTTCTGTAATCAAAGCAGAGTAAGAAATTATTTACAAAAGGTAAAAATGAACTATTTCCAGTTTTCACAGTAGTATTCAATATCAGAAAATAACATTTATAGATTTCAGAGTGTGGGGAAAGATATACTAATGCTATTGTACTCAGCTAAGATATTATTTACATATAACTTCAGTAGGCAAAAATTATCAAACTTGAAAGCACTTAGATGTACAATACATTAGATACTGTTGAAAAATTTAAGATGTGAGTCAAAATATTTTAAGAATAACAAAGCCACATTACAGGGACTAGTGATTAGTTAAGGCATTATTTAAGTCAATGAAAGCTAAACAATTTCACTAATTATGGTTGCAGAATAACCTACATAATGATTAAAATAGTAGTTAACTGTTTCATAAGGCTTACTTCATGAGTCAGATATACTACTACTATTCCCATTCAGTGGATAGAGAACTTGAAGAAAAGTTAAGTGGATTGATGACATTAATACAGTTCTGTGTGTTAAACTTGTAATTGGATCTGGGAAGTTTGACTCCAGGGTCTATGCTATTAATTATATTATATAGAAAACAAAATAAAGTATAAACTTTAGAGAGATATATAATTTAACTATTAAAACAATGCCAGGAAGAGCAAAGATAAGAGAAAAAAAATTATAAGATTATCTATCCTAATCCATTATAATCAATAATAATGAATGCTGACTTTTTTTTAAAGTTTAAATGAATTGCATTTGTAGGTGTTCTTTTCATAATGTTTTTCTTAATCTTACTTATCATTTCTTCAGAATTTGTCTTTCATATGAAAGTTATGTAAAGTTCAGAAATTTCTTCAATATTAATTCAGTTGGTTTTCTTTTTTTCCTTTTAAATACAGGAAAATAATTTTACTTAATAGTTTTAATAAAACATCATCCCTAGTGCACTTTTTAATTTTCATATGCTACATATTTCTTTTCACATGGTGCATGCATAGTAATACTAGGAAATGAATATTATTACACTAAGTTTAATGATAGTCTGGGTGGAGAAGTCCAAGTTATTTTATTTTTCCTTTTTTCTTGAATTTTATTTATTTATTTATTTATTTATTTATTTATTGTCTTAAATTTTATATGATAAATTATTTTTGATTAGCTTGTGACATATTTAGCTTGTGTCATATTTATTATTCAAAGTTTCTGTCATATTTATTATTGGTCCTTTGTATCTATAACTTTTACATATTTATTCATCTATATCGTCAGCCTGTGTGGCTATGTTTAAAAATATTTTCTTGTTTAGTTACCCATTACTTCCACAAACACTTTGCCCTTAACCACTCTATGAAGGCTGTGTGCATTTTTGTTTCAAAGTTTATATTCTTCATTATATGCTTTTAGTTTCCTCAACTAGTTTGCGTATTTACTGACACTATTCAAATGATCTGTTTTGAAAAACAAAAAATAAAATTTTCTCATAGCAATCAATAATAACAAATGAAATTTACATTAAGCGAGTTTTCTTTTTTTATTTATTTTTTAATTTTTTTTTAAAGATTTTATTTGTCAGAGAGAGAGGAGAGCGAGCGAGCACAGGTAGACAGAATGGCAGGCAGAGGCAGAGGGAGAAGCAGGCTCCCCGCCAAGCAAGGAGCCCGATGTGGGACTCGATCCCAGCACGCTGGGATCATGACCTGAGCCGAAGGCAGCTGCTTAACCAACTGAGCCACCCAGGGGTCCCAATTAAGCGAGTTTTCTTCACAAGAAAGTGGTTAAATTCTTTTTAATAGTTTCTTTTTAGAATATCACAATTTCATTGCCTTCTGTCAGCCTCTTAAATGCTAACCAAGAATGTTGATAAAGTTCTTTAAATATTTTTATTAAGATCATAAACATCTTGAAACAGAGTATTAAGCTGTCTTCCCCAAATTAACTAAGATTTATTAAGCAATGATTATGTGTCAAACACCATGCCAAGTACTTTATATATATCATTTAATTTTTTCCTCATAGCAATTATATTAAGTAAACATGATGGCTCCATTTTACAGGGATACTAAAGAATAATTACTAATTAAGTTTCTTAAATTTATATAGTTAGTAAATAGACATTAGATATTAGAATACAGATCTGACTCGAGTATGTACTTTTAACCAGTGCAATATATTGCTTCATAAATTTTAATGTTTACCCATGTTTTGGTAATAAACATTAAACATAAACATCAGATAAACATTAATGAAAGCAGCTGGGGAAGTCTTTCATCCCTTAAGAGGTGTTTGGAGCTCCTGAAGAGTTCTCAGTTTTGGTAGACTGCATGTTTGTGGTTATGACAAAGAGGAATGAGAATGAATGTATGCCATGTTAGAATTAAGTGAAATGTTTACAAGAGATGGCTTTCTGGGTATGAAGGTATGGCTGCTCTTGAAATTAGGATAAAACTGAAAAAATTAATCTTAAGAATAATAAAAAAAATAAGTGAAGCATTTCATAAAATAAAACAAGTAGTATATTTTGTAAATAAAAAGAGTTCTTAAAAATTTATATTTGTTGTTTTCTTAGCATCAGTTACAGCCTGAATGAGTGTGACGGATTAGAGAGGAGACATGGTGAGTGACATCACCTACAACTACTGTGATATATCAGTTCTGAAAGCTATAATTAATATACTGCTATTTTGTATCATAAATGACAGATATAGCCAGGAGGAATAGGCTGATAGGCAATAATGAAATTAAAAAACAGCGCATTGTAGAATAATTACCCTTTGTGCCTTAGGTGGCAAAATGAGCCATTAATCTAAAAAACATTGTTATTACCTAAGAATTGCATGAATGTTTGTGCAAATGATTTTGATGATACCTAATTGGTATTACAATATCAAATTTGTAAATAAGCATCTGAGAATTAGTCAGGTTTTTCCTGTTCATAACTGACATGGGCAGAATATTTTTATAGTCAACCAAAAAACATTAAAAAATCACTATTCCAATTTGGTTTCTAGAAAGTTTCTGTTCATAGAACAAATCAATCATCAATATTGTGGAGAATATATTTAAATATATTTGCCTATTTAATGGGCATTTGGTAAAATATGCTAAATATTTTATCATTTTTTGGTGTTTTCTTTTTGTAATGAAAATTACATAGAAAGCTGGTTCTAATATTAAATTCATAGAGCAGTTTCTGAAAATTTGCCAACTTAATTTGAATTTTGTGTATTTCAAAATGTCCACTTATTTTATGGTACCTAATTAAGTAGATATATTAAATTGCAGACATTAATGTAGTTCAACTTTTATGGTAGCTATTAGAAAATTTACTCTCTAACAGTTTGCATACATAAATCATTGATAATGAGTCCTACTTTTTAATCACTCTTAGCAAGTCTAAAAGTTAAGAATTGTGTTAGTACATGCAACTTCTTTAGCAACTATCTTTATGGCTATCCATAACATTTTAGACTTATATACGTGTTATCTAATAATCAGATGGAAATAATACTTGCATAAAAGACAGTGTGATGATATGAGTTTACCATAAAAATAAATTTATTCCTTACATTTTAGTTTGGTCTTTTAAGTAAAATGTGAACACATTTACTATATAAATTCCGTTACTTCTGTTATTCAAGTATATGAAATATGTGTAGAGGGAATGTGTAACAGGTTATACATAGAATAGGATAAACAAAAGAAATGCACACTATGTACTATATATAGATATAGATAGATATATCTTAAATGTGCAATTATTCCTTATTTGTAGACTTTATTTATAGACTGATTGATTTGCAAATATTGAACCATCCTTATATCCTTGAAATAAAACCCACTTGATTTGGTGAATAATCTTCTTCATGCTTTGTTGAATTTAGTTTGTTAGTATTTTATTGAGAATTTTTGCGTTGATGTCCATCAGGACTATTAGTCTATAGTTCTCTTTTCTGGGGGTGTCTGTCTGGTTTTGTTATCAGGGTAATGCTGGCCTTGTTGAATGTATTTGGAAGCTTTCCTTCCTCTTCTATTTGTTGGAATAGTCTAAAATTCACCTGTGAATCTGGTCCTAGACTTTTATTTATTGGTAGTTATTTGATTAATTTTGCCATTCAAATTTGTTACTAGTAATTAATTTTGCCATTCAATTTTGTTACTAGTAATTGGTCTGTTCAGATTTTTTATTTCTTCCTGATTCAGTTTTGGAAGACTGTATGATTCTAAGAATTCATCTGTTTCTTGTAGGTTGTCCAATTTGTTGATGTAATTTTGTGCAATATTCTCATAATCCTTCATATTTATGTGGTGTCATTTGTTATACTTTCTCTCTTGTCTCTGATTTTATTTATTTGGGTACTTTTCCTTATTTTCTTCATGAGTCTAGTTAAGAGTTGATTAATTTTGTTTATCGTTTCAAAGAACCAGTTCCTGTGTTCTTTGACTTTTTTTCTTTTCACATTTTTTTTTGTCCCCATGCCATTTATTTCTTTTCAGATCTTTATTATTCCCATCCTTCTACTTGCTTTGGACTTTATTTTCTTTTTCTATCTTCTTTAGGTATAAGGTTATATTATTTATTTGAGCTTTTCCTTGTTTCTTGAGGAAGACTTGTATTGCCAAATATTTTCCTCTTAGAATTGTCTTCACTATATCACAAAGATTTTGGAGTGTTGCATTTTTATTTTCATTAGTCTCCATATATTTTTTTTCTTTCTTGATTTCTTTGTTGACCAATTGATTGGTTACTAGTTTAGCCTCCATGTGTTTTCATTTGTTTGTTTGTTTGTTTCCTTTTATTTGATTTCTAGTTTCATACTATTGTGGATGGAAAAGATGCATGATTTCTAAAAATGAAAGTATTTATGCTTAAATTTCAGGAATTTGGACTCATCTTAAATCAAGGCTATTAACAGCTATAAAATAAAAAAAAACAGTTCTTTATTCGTATAGTCATTAAAAATGTATTTAAATTTTATTATTAATAGAAATTCTTATGTTTTAATAAGAATAAATAATGGTACTTATTTATAAATATTATATATATATATATATATTTTTACTAATCATATCCAAGTTCATGAAGTGAGACAGAAAAGTAAAAGGACAATGACTATATACATCTTTCAGAAAGGAAACCAAGAGTAACTCTGGATAATTAAATAAGTGCTTCCATTCAACATGGTGAATTTGGTAAGGTCTCAAGAGTGCGACCTAGGGCGCCTGGGTGGCTCAGTGGGTTAAGCCGCTGCCTTCGGCTCGGGTCATGATCCCAGGTCCTGGGTTCGAGCCCCACATCGGGATTTCTGCTCAGCGGGGAGCCTGCTTCCTCCTTTCTCTCTGCCTGCCTCTCTGCCTGCCTCTCTGCCTACTTGTGATTTCTCTCTGTCAAATAGATAAATAAAATCTTTAAAAAAAAAAAAGAGTGCGACCTAGATTTCAATATATTTTGCTTTAATAATTATATGCATTCAGATATATTACTTACTAAATATGCTTTAATTTCCATGTAAAGCAGAAAAAATTATAATGATTGCTTAATATGATTTATATCATAAATAAATAAATAATAGATAGATAAAATGTGTAAAGTAACTGTCATGGCCTTGCTGGTAAAATAATAGAAAAATAATCCATGTCTTGATGAATGTAAATAAAATATTTAACAGAAACTTCAAAGATGACTAAGCCATTTTATCCAAAGCTAGGGATTACATAGTTTCCTTGATTAATTCAAAAAAGGAAAGAGAGAGATCAGTAATTACATACTAAGTATAATCAATGAAGAAAACTATTCAGGTTAATTTAGTTCCCAAATTCTTTTTTCCCTTAACACATTAATTTGTTTTTTTTTCTTTTTAGAAAGCAATTACATATATATTTACCTAGATGAAAGCATCTATTTATCATTTTTCTTTACCAACATACATGTAGCTCTTCTTAATCCACCCATAGTGATAACATTTAAATCCCTGACATAATATATTTTTAAATATTTGATCAAGTCAATGAAAATATATCTTAGAGGACTATAGATTCTATCATATATTCCAAACACCATACCAAGTTTTTCTATACTAGAAGGGTATGCATAACTAGCCCGATATTTATTTTGATCATTTAGCTAATTTATGATAGTACCACATATAAAATAATTTCATCCACAGTAGTCACAACATTTTTATCTGTAGGATTAAAAAATACTTTATTTTATTTTATTTTTTTTAAATAAATTCTTTTTTTTTAAGATTTTATTTATTTATTTGACAGAGAGAAATCACAAGTAGGCAGAGAGGCAGGCAGAGAGAGAGAGGAGGAAGCAGGCTCCCTGCTGAGCAGAAAGCCCGATGTGGGGCTCGAACCCAGGACCTGGGATCATGACCTGAGCTGAAGGCAGCGGCTTAACCCACTGAGCCACCCAGGCGCCCCCAAAAATACTTTATTTTAAATAAGCATTTATAACATTTAGAGAGAATAGAAAAAAATAAATTGGAGAAATCACTGGCAGGGAAGGAGAAAGGGGCTATATGCCACTGTCAAATTGAGTATTTGCAAATATTAAAGAGCTGAGAAAATATCTACTAAAATTTTGTAGAAAGCAATCTAGAAAATTACAATCAGTAAAATTGTGATTTCTAAATTATGAGGGTTTATTCTGGTAATTAGTAGGCTGTATGCTTCTTTTGTTTTTCTAATGAATATAAACAAGCTTTCCTTTCGAAAACAGATGTGATTGATTTGAACCTCTGACTCTGACACACTAGCCACACAGACATATTGTAGGCACTGTTTCCTTATCTGCATAAGAAGGACTATAATAACTTTCATATGTGTAATGGTTACAGTAATAACATATGCAGAGTGCCTATCACATTGCCTGGGATGTACTGAAAAACTACTGATTAGTACAAGTTCAATTAATTTGGTTTGTTTATAACTGTCTGTTACAAAGAAACCTTCACTGAGAAGGAAAATATTGCCTATTGACTTGATATTTCTTTTGAAAAATGTAGCTTGAAAAAATATATTTGTTACTTTCAGGTTGATGTAAAGTGAACTAAAGTTGTTAATCAAATCATACATTTTACTGCTGAAATATTTGACTTATGGTATTTCATATAAGGCATTGTGTGTTGACCTGTCTAAAATATCTTTACCAATATGTAATAGAAAACAGAGAGCTTGTCTCATGCTTTCATCTATCTAAATGCAGAACCTATTGATGATATATTTTTTTAGATCCAAATCTGAATACCTTTGGCTAAATACATCTAGAGAATTTAGAGTAACTATGCACAGTGATAGTTTTCTACCATGAAAAGTGTGTAGAAGAATGAAAGTTGGTAAATTATTTTTGACAACTTACCTTTTATGAATGCCATAATAATATGTTGGTGTGTAAACAAAATAAAAATAAGGGAGTAAAAATGTTAAAAGAGAGAGAAAGAGAAAGAGAGACAAAAAGAAGAAATTGTGAAGTAATAGCAGATTAGGTACATAAATAAGTAAACAAGTAAGTTTATGTTCAGCTCTAGAACATTCATTTGACTGAGTGTATTTTAATGCTGAAGAATGCTAAATAAGCAGGTGGGTAGAAACCAGGTACATTTTTAAGAAATGTTACATCTAAAGTGTTAACATTAGTGTGTAGGTAATGACTTTTATTTTCTATTAAATTCCTATTTCCTATTAAATTTTTTTCTAATTAATTTAACAACAAATATTCTTGGAAGAAAACCTTTTCCTACTCCAATTCAAGTTAATTCCAAATTTACCAGATAACTTAACTGTTTTTCACCTTTCTTTGCAGAGGCATAAATTAAAAATTTTTCATTTGCAAGTAACTGTATGTAAGGAAAGAACAACTTGTAAAAATATATTTGCTACCAGGTAGATACCAATGTAATTCAATAATATATCTATATAGAATGTAGAAAAGCAAACATCAAAGAAGGAAACATTGCTAAAAATCTCAAGCATTCAGAAAAAAAATTCCAGCCTAATCAATTACATAATCCTCTCTGTAAGAGTCTAATAATCAGTCACACTTATTTTCTCCAATATTGGCTAAAATCTAATGAACCATTACCCTGATCCCAAAACCAGGAAAATACCCCATGAAAATGGAGAATTACAAACCAATATCCCTGATGAACATGGGTGCCAAAATAAAAAGACCTCAGCTAATAGGATCCAACAGTATATTAAAAGGATTAATCACTACCCCCAAGTGGGTTTTATGCCTGGGATACAAGGGTGGTTCAAAGTGGTAAAGCACATCAATAAAAGAAAATACAAGAACTATATGATCCTCTCAATTGATACAGAAAAATCATTTGACAATATACAATATTCATTCCTGATTAAAACTCTTCAGAGTATATGGTTAGAGGGAATGGTCCTCAATTTCATTTAAAAAAAAAAATCTAGGAAAAGCCCACAGCAAATATCATTATCAATAGGGAAAATGCTGAAAGCTTTTCACTTAAGATCAGGAATCTGACAGGAATGCCCACTCTCACCATTATTGTTCAACATAGCCCTAGAAGTCCTAGTCTCAGTAATCAAACAACTAAAAGAAATAAAATGCATCCAAATTGGCAAAGAAGAATTCAATTTCTCCCTCTTCATAGATGACAGGATATTTTACGTGGGAAACCCAACGACTCCACCCCCAAATTACTAGAACTCTTACAATAATTCAACAATGTGGCAGGATATAAAATCAATGCACAGAAATCAGTTGTTTTCCTATACACTAATAATGTAACTTCAGAAAGAGAAATTAAGGAATCAATTCCATTCACAATAGCACCAAACCCATAAGATACTTATGAATAAACCTAACCAAAAAAGTGAAGTATCTATACTCTAGAAAACTACAGAACACTTATGAAAAAAATTGGGAAACACTCAAAGAGATGGAAAAAACATTCCATGTTCATGGATTAGATAAACAAACATTGTTAAAATTTCTATTCATCCAGAGCAATTTTCACTTTCAGTGTCATCCCAATTAAATAACCATCGACATTTTTCAAAGAACCAAAACAACAACAACAACAAAAAATCCTAAAATTTGTATGGAACCAGAGAGTTCCCCGAATTGCCAAGGGAATGATGAAAAAGAAAAACAAAGCTCAGGGCATCACGTTACCTGATTTCAATCTATATTACAAAGCTGTGATAATCAAGAGAGCATGACATTGGAACAAAAACAGACATATAGACCAATGGAACAGAATAGAGACTCCAGAAATGGACCCTCAACTCCTTGGTCAACTAATCTTTGAAAAATCAAGGGAAAATATCCAAAGGAAAAAAAGACAGTATCTTCAGTAAGTGGTTCTGGGAAAATTGAACAGCTACAAGTAGAAGAATGAAACTGGACCATTCCTTTACACCCTACACAAAAATAAACTCAAAATGGATGGAAGACCTCAATGTGAGATAAGAATCCATCAAAATCCTAGAGGAGAACATAGGCAGTAACCTCTTCAACATTGACCACAGTAAGTTCTTTCAAGACGAGTCTCCAAAGGCAAGGGAAATAAAAGCAAAATGAACTTTTGGAATTTCATCAAGATAAAAAGCTGCTGCACAGCAAAGGAAACAGTCAACAGATTAAGAGGCAGCCCAGGGAATGGGTGAAGATATTTGCAAATGACATTACAGATAAACAGTAAGATCTATAAAGATCTTCTCAAACTCAACACCCAAAAAACAAATAATCCAGTCAAAAAATGGACAGATGACACGAACAGACACTTCTCCAAAAATACATACAAATGTCTAATAGACACATGAAAAAATGCTCAACATCACTATCCATCAGTGAAATACAAATCAGAACCACAATGAGATACCACCTCACACCAGTTAGAATGGCAAAAATTAACAAAACAGGAAACAGCAAATGTTGTTGAGGATGTGGAGAAGGGGAAACACTCTTACACTGTTGGTGGGAATGCAAGTTGTTACAGCCATTCTGAAAAACAGTATGGAGTTTCCTCAAATGTTAAGAAGAGAACTACCCTATGACCCAGCAATTGCAGTACTAGGTTTTTACCCCAAAGATACAGACACAGTGAAAGAAGGGGGATATGCATGGCAATGTTCATAGCAGTAACGTAAACAAACTATGGAAGGAACTGAGATGCCCTTCAACAGATGGATGGATAAAGAAGATGTGGTTCATACATACAATGGAATATTCATTCAGCCATCAGAAAGGATGAATAACCCCATTTCCATTGACCTGAATGGAACTGGAGGAGATTGTGCTAAGTGAAATATGTCAAGCAAAGAAAGACAATTATCATATAGTTTCACTTATTTGTGGAACACAAGGAATAGCATGGAGGAAATCAGGAGAAGGAAGGGAAAAATGAGGGTTGAGGGAATCTGAGGGGGAGACGAACCACGAAAGGCTCTGGGAAACAAATTAAGGTTTTGGAGGGTGTGGGTTAGCCTGGTGATGGGTATTAAGGAGGGCGTGTTTTGCATGGAGCCCTGGGTGTTATTTGAAAACAAGGAATCATGGAACACTACATCAAAAACTAATGATGTACTGTATGGTGACTAACATAACATAACAAAAGAGAAGAGCAAAAAATTAAAAGGAAAACCCAACTGCCTTGGACCCAATGACTGCAGATCCCCTCCCTCAGAGCACCAGTGCAAACTTGCTAACATCAGGCATCCCACCCCCCCTCCACTTCTCTGGATCTTCCACCTCCAACACTGCCTGTTTAGGCCTCCAGCAGCTCTAGTTATCTTTCCATTGTCAAGGATTGTGCTGGCACTGCTCAACCCAGACCCATGTTCTCCTGCAAGTCAATGTTACTGCATGTCTGGCAAATGACTGGTCTGACTCAACTGAAGCCCCACAGAGCCCCAGACTGGCCACCCAATAACATAGTCAAAGAGAGACCACAACAAGCAAAGAGAGACATTGCTGATAACAGGACTTAAGACAACAGTTGTTCAGCCAGAACAGCAGTGTGCACACAGCATATATAGGAGAAATACTTTAAGCATGAGTTTCTGGTGAGGAGGGGACAAGACACTGAAGGGCATTGCAGAATATCTTCCTCATAAGGTCACCGTTTTCACAAGTAGATGATGTAGCTGTCTTTCCCAACACAAAGAAACAAACACAGTTAGACAAAATGAGGACACAGAGGCATATGTCCCAGTGAAAGAACAGGCCAAATTGCAGAAAGAGAGCTAAACAAAACAAAAATAAGTAATATAAGTGAAAGATAATTTAAATTAATGGTCATAAAGATACTTGCTGGACTTGAGAAAAGACTGGCGGACCTCATTGAAACCTTTAACAAAGAGATAGAAAACATAATAAATGGCCAATCAGAAATTAATAACTCAAAATAAAATTAAAGATACATTAGATGAAATAAATAGTAGACTGGAGGAAGTAGAAAAATGATTCATGACCTGGGAGATGGAGTAAAGGAAAGCAATCAAGCTGAACAGGAGAGAGAAAAATAATAATAAAATGTAAAAATAGACTTATGGAACTCAGTGACACAATTAAGCTTAATAACATTCACATTACAGGCATCCTAGTAGGAGATGAGAATGAAAAGGGACAGAAAATATATTTGAAAAAAAAAAAAAATAGCTGAAAACTTCCTGAATCTGGGGAGGAAACAGAAAACCAGTTCCAGGAGACACAGAGATACCCCACAAAAGCAACACAAAGAGGTCCATCCCAGGGGGAGGAGTCAAGATGGTGAAGAAGTAGCAGGCTGAGATGATATCAGGTAGCAGGAGATCAGCTAGATACCTTATCAAACCATTCCGAACACCTACAAATCCAACAGGAGATTGAAGAGAAGAAGAGCTACAATTCTAGAAACAGAAAATTGACCACTTTCTGAAAGGTAGGACCTGCTGAGAAGTGAATCCAAAGTGATGGGAAGATAGACCTCAGGGGGAGGGGCCAGCTCCCAGCATGTGGCAGAGCAATGGAGCACAAAATCAGAACTTTTAAAAGTCTGTTTTGCTGAGGCACATCGCTCTAGAGATTAAGCCAGGGTGAAGCCCACACTGGGACAGCGTGGCCTCAGGTCCCACAGGGTCACAGAAGGATCAGGAGTGTCTGAGTTTCACAGAGCTCACAGGTATTGGAGCAGGAAAGCTGGCTACAGAGAGAGAGCCAAGGAGTGAACTCTCAACTCAGGGTTACCTTGAACCGTGATCCATGGCAGAGGTCACTGCTCTGTGAGCAGGGGCCCTACAAGATCCAGGGTGACTCCCCTAGAAGAGCTCAGGGATCTGCGGGGTTCAGAGACTCCAGGTGGGGCTGTGTGCCAGAGACAGAGATGCTTGGTCACAGGCTAGGTGAGCTCAGAGTGTGGCTAGAGGCCAAGGAGATGGGATTGATTGAGCACTTTTCTCCAAGGGCACACTGAGGAGTGGGGCCCCAACCTCTCAGCATCTCCAGGCTGTAGATTGGGAGGTCGCCATTTTAATTCCTGTTCTTTGGAACTCTATGGAAAGTGCTCTGGAAAGTAAACCCTAGCAGATTACTAGCCCAGCCTCTGGTAAGGGTGGTGCAATTTCGCCTTGGGCAAAGACACTTGAGAATCACTACAACTGGCCCCTCCCCCAGAAGATCAACAAGAAATCCAGCCAAGACCAAGTTCACTTACCAAGGAGAACAGTGGAATTCCAGAGGAAGGGAAAGCAAAGCATGGAATTCATGGCTTTCTACCCATGATTTTTTAGTCTTGCATAGTTAATTAGTTTTTTAAATTTTATTTTTTTCTTCTGCTAATTTTTTTAAACTTTTACCCTTTCTTCTTTTAACGTTTTTTAATTACTTTAACTTAACAATAACTTTCATAAAAAATATTTTTTGAATCTTCATTATTATAGTCATATTTTATCTAACTTTATTTTTGTATACTCATAGAGGTTTTCTTCTAAAGATTTGGGGTACAACTTCTGGTAGATCAAAATATACCCTAAATCTAGCACAGGGCTTTGTTCTAGTCTCCAGCCTGAGCAAATTCTCTCCACTTTCTTTTTCTTTATTCTCCCAACCAACTTATCTTATCAACTCGTTTTTTAAAAATTAAAACAAAGAAACAAACAAACATACAAAAAAAAAAAAAAACACGTTTTCATCCTTATAGTCATATTCCATCCCTGCATCATGTTTGCCCTTATATATGTTTTTCATTTTTTAAAAATTTGGGAAGTAGTTTCTTCTAAGAGACCAAAATACTTCCAAAATTAAGTGGGTGACCCTGTTCTATTCACCAGTCTAATATATATGTTTTCTTTTTTACATTTTTTCTTTATTTTTTTAATTTCTTTTTCTTTTTTTAATTTTTTTCCCTGAACTTCTTTTTACCCCCTTCCTTCCCCCCCCATGATTTGGGGTCTCTTCTGATTTGGTTAAAGCACATATTCCTGAGGTCTTTGCCACACTTTTAATATTTTATTTGCTCCTTCATATATTATTCTCTGGATAAAATGACAAAGGCAGAAAAACTCACCACACACACAAAAAAGAACAAGAGGCAGTACTGAAGTCCAGGGACCTAATCAATATGGACATTGGTAATATGTCAGATCTAGAGTTCAGAATGATGATTCTCAAGGTGCAAGCCAGGCTCAAAAAAGGCATGGAAGATATTAGAGAAAAACTGTCTGGAGAAATAAAAGCCCTTTCTGAAGAAATAGAAGAACTAAAATTGAACCAAGTTGAAATTAAAAAAAGTTATTAAGGAGATGCAATAAAAAATAGAGGCTCTTATTGCTAGGATAAATGAGGCAGAAGAGAGAATTTGTGATATAGAAGACCAAATGACAGAGAATAAGGAAGTTGAGCAAAAGAGAGACAAACAACTACTGGAACAAGAGGGGAGAATTCCAGAGATAAGTGATACCATAAGATGAAACAACATTAGAATAATTGGGATTCCAGAAGAAGAAGAAAGAGAGAGGGGAGCAGAAGGTATATTGGAGAGAATTATTGGAGAGAATTTCCCTAATATGGCAAAGGGAACAAGCATCAAAATTCAGGAGTAGCAGAGAACCCCCTTCAAAATCAATCAGAATAGGTCCACACCCCGTCACCTAATAGTAAAATTTACAAGTCCTGGCAACAAAGAGAAAATCCTGAAAGCAGCCGGGGAAAAGAAGTCTGTAACATACAATGGTAAAAAGATTAGATTGGATGCAGACTTATCCACAGAGACCTGGCAGGCCAGAAAGAATTGTTATGATATATTCAGAGCACTAAACGAGAAAAACATGCAGCCAAGAATACTATATCCAGCTAAGCTATCATCGAAAATAGATCGAGTGATAAAAATCTTCCAGGACAAACAAAAACTAAAAGAATTTGTAAACACCAAACCAGCTCTACAGGAAATGTTGAAAGGGGTCCTCTAAGCAAAGAGAGAACCTAAAAGTAGTAGACAGAAAGGAACAAAGACACTATACAGTAATGGTCACCTTGCAGGCAATACAGTGGCGCTAAATTCATATCTCTCAATAGTTATTCTGAATGTTAATGGGCTAAATGCCCCAATCAAAAGACACACGGTATCAGAATGGATTAAAAAAAAAAAAACAACAAAAAAAAACCATCAATAAGCTGTCTACAAGAAACTAATTTTAGACCCAATGACACCTCCAGATTTAAAGTGGAGGGGAGGCACCTGGGTGGCTCAGTGGGTTAAAGCCTCTGCCTTCAGCTCAGGTCATGATCCCAGGGTCCTGGGATCAAGCCCCGCATCGGGCTCCCTGTTCAGCAGGGAGCCTGCTTCCTCCTCTCTCTCTCTCTCTCTGCCTGCCTCTCTGCCTACTTGATATCTCTGTCAAATAAATAAATAAAATCTTTTAAAAAATGAATAAATAAATAAAGTGAAGGAGTGGAAAACAATTTACCATGCTAATGGACATCAGAAGAAAGCTGGGGTGGCAATCCTTATATTAGATCAATTAGATTTTAAGCCAAAGACTATAATAAGAGATGAGGAAGGACACTGTATCATACTCAAAGGGTCTGTCCAACAAGACGATCTAAAAATGTTAAGTATCTATATTCCCAATATGGGATCAGCTAACTGTATAAACCAATTAATAACAAAATCAAAGAAACACATTGACAATAATACAATAATAGTAGGGGACTTTAACACTCCCCTCACTGAAATGGACAGATCACCCAAATGAAAGATCAACAAGGAAATAAAGGCCTTAAATGACACACTGGACCAGATGAACATCACGGATGTATTCAGAACATTCCATATCTAAAGCAACAGAATAACATTCTTCTCTACTTCTCTACTGGAACATTCTCCAGAATATATCACATCCTGGGTCATAAATCACGTCTCAACCGGGTATCAAAAGATTGGGATCATTCCCTGCATATTTTCAGACCACAATGCTCTGAAACTAGAACTCAATCACAAGAGGAAATGGATGCATTCCTAGAGACATATAAACTACCAAAACTGAACCCAGAAGAAATAGAAAACCTGAACAGTCCCATAACCAGGAAGGAGATTGAAACAGTCATTCAAAAATCTCCAAAAACAAACAAGAGCCCAGGGTCAGACAGCTTCCCAGGGGAATTCTACCAAACATTTAAAGAATTAATTCCTATTCTCCTGAAACTGTTCCAAAAAAAAGAAATGGAAGAAAACTTCCAAACTCATTTTGTGAGGCCAGCATCACCTTGGTACTAAAACCAGACAAGGATCCCATCAAAAAAGAGAATTACAGACCAATATCCCTGATGAACATAGATGTGAAAATTCTCACCAAAATACTAGCCAATAAATAGCATCCAAAACTACATTAAAATGATTATTCACCATGACAAAGTGGGATTTATTCCAGGGTTGCAAGGTTGGTTCAACATCTGCAAATCAATCAATGTGATACAACACATTAATAAAAGAAAAAACAAGAACCATATGATACTCTCCATAGATGCTGAAAAAGCATTTGACAAAGTACATCATCCCTTCCTGATCAAAATTCTTCAAAGTGTGGGGATAGAGGGCACATATCAATATTATCAAAGCCATCTATGAAAAACACACCACAAATATCATTCTCAATGGAGAAAAACTGAGAACTTTTCTGCTAAAGACAGGAACATGGCAGGGATGTCCATTATCACCACTGTTATTCAACATAGTGCTAGAAGTCCTAGCCTCAGCAATCAGACAACAAAAAAGAAATTAAAGGCATCCAAATCAGCAAAGAAGAAGTCAAACTATCACTCTTCACAGATGATATGATACTATATGTGGGAAACCCAAACGACTCCACTCCAAATCTGCTTGAATTTGTATAGGAATTCAGTAAAGTGTCAGGATATAAAATTAATGCACAGAAATCAATTGCATTTCTTTACACCAAAAACAAGACAGGAATGAAATTAAGGAGTCAATCCCATTTATAATTGTATCAAAAACCTTAAGGTACCCAGGAATAAACCTAACCAAAGAGGCAAAGAATCTATACTCAGAAAACTATAAAGTACTCATGAAATAAATTGAGGAAGACACAAAGAAATGGAAAAATATTCCATGCTCAAGGATTGGAAGAACAAAAATTGTGAAAATGTCTATGCTACCTAAATCAATCTACACATTTAATGCAATCCCTATCAAAATCCCATCCAGTTTTTTTTTTCAAAGACATGGAACAAATTTGTATTTGTTCCATGAGAAAAGACCTCAAATAGCCAGAAAAATATTGAAAAAGAGAGCCAAATTTGGTGACATCACAATTCCGGACTTCAAGCTGTATTACAAAGCTGTCATCATCAAGACAGTATGGTACTGGAACAAAAACAGACACATAGATCAAGGGAACAGAATAGAGAGCCCAGAAATAGACCCTCAACTCTATGGTCAACTAGTCTTTGACAGAGCAGGAAAGAATGTCCAATGGAATAAAGACAGTCTCTTCAACAATTGGTGTTGGCAAAGTTGAACAGCCACATGCAGAATAATGAAACTGGACCATTTTCTTACACCACACATGAAAACAGACTCAAAATGGATGAAGAACCTCAATGTGAGAAAGGAATCCATCAAAATCCTTGAGGAGAACACAGGCAGCAACCTCTTTGACCTCAGCCGCAGCAACTTCTTCCTAGGGACATCTCCAAAGGCAAGGGAAACAAGGACAAAAATGAACTATTGGGACTTCATCAAGATCAAAAGCTTTGCACAGCAAAAGAAACAGTTAACAAAACCAAAAGAAAACTGACAGAATGGGAGAAGATATTTGCAAACGACATATCAGATAAAGGGCTAGTATCCAAAATCTATAAAGAGTTTAGCAAAGTTGGGCGCCTGGGTGGCTCAGTGGGTTAAGCCGCTGCCTTCGGCTCAGGTCATGATCTCAGGGTCCTGGGATCGAGTCCCGCATCGGGCTCTCTGCTCAGCAGGGAGCCTGCTTCCTCCTCTCTCTCTCTGCTTGCCTCTCTGTCTACTTGTGATCTCTGTCTGTCAAATAAATAAATAAAATCTAAAAAAAAAAAAAAGAGTTTAGCAAAGTCAACACCCTAAGAACAAATAATCCAATCGAGAAATGGGCAGAGGACATGAACAGACATTTCTGCAAAGAAGACATCCAGATGGCCAACAGACACATTAAAAAGTGTTCCACATCACTCGGCATCAGGGAAATACAAATCAAAACCACAATGAGATACCACCTCACACCATTCAGAATGGCTAAAATTAACAAGTTAGGAAATGACAGATGCTGGCAAGGATGCAGAGAAAGGGGAACACTCTTACACTGAATGCAAGCTGGCGCAATCACTTTGGCATACAGCATGGGCGTTCCTCAAAAAGTTGAAAATAGGGCTACCCTATGACCCAGCAATTGCACTACTGGGTATTTACCCTAACGATACAAATGTAGTGATCCAAAGGGGCATGTGCACCAGAATGTTTATAGCAGCAATGTCCACAATAGCCAAGCTATGGAAAGAACCTAGATGTCCATCAACAGATGAATGGATAAAGAAAATGTGATATATATTACATCATACACACACACACACACACACACACACACACACACACACACACACACACAGGAATACTATGCAGCCATCAAAAGAAATGAAATCTTGCAATTTACAATGATGTGGCTGGAACTAGAGGGTATTATGCTTAGCGAAATAAGTCAATCAGAGAAAGACAACTATCATATGATCTCCCTGATATGAGGAAGTGGAGATGCAATGTGGGGAGTTGGGGGTAGGAAAAGAATAAATGAAGCAAGATGGAATTGGGAGGGAGACAAACCATAAGAGACTCTTAATGTCAAAAACAAACTGAGGGTTGCTGGTGGGAGGGGGGTAGGGAGAGGGTAGTGGGGTAGGGAGAGGGGGGACATTGGGGAGAGTATGTGCTATGGTGAGTGCTGTGAAGTGTGTAAACCTAGCGATTCACAGGTCTGTACCCCTGGGGCTGAGAATACATTATATGTTTATTAAAAAATTAAAAATATACATATTAAAAAGAGGTCCATCCCAAGATGCACAGTAATAAAAATGTCAAAGAGTAGTGATAAAGAGGGAATTTTAAAAGAAGTGAGAGAAAAGAAAACAGTTACATACAAAGGAAACCCCATTAGGCTGCCTGCTGATTTTTTAGGAGAAACTGTAACCCTGAAGGGAGTCACAAAATGTATTCAAAGTGTTGAAAGGGAGAAAACCAAAACAAAACAAACAAACAAACAAACAAAAAAACACAGCCAAGAATACTCAAACCAGCAAACCATCATTCAGAATAGAGGGCGCAGTAAAGAGTCTTTCAAACAAGTAAAAGATAAAATATTTCATGACCTCTAAACCAGCTCTACAAGAATATTAAAGGAAACTCTGAGTGTACAGGAAAACCATAAGTAGGAGCAAGAAAAATAAGAAACAGAAAAAGATTGAAAATAAGTATCATTGAAAATAAGTATATCTATAAAAATAAGTGAAGGAATTTGCAAAGTAAAAATAAAAGCAAAGTATGACACTATATACAGAAAACATTGTGGGGAGACAAGTAAAATTTAGCTTCAAACTTAAGCAACTGTCAATATAGACTGCTATATGCATAAGATGTTATGTAATAACTTAATAGCAACCACAAATCAGAAGCCAGTAATAGATATGGAAAAAATAAAAAGGAATTCAAGCATATCACTAAAGAAAGCCAGTGAACCATGAGAGAAGACAACAAGAGAATAAGTATATACCTATCAATAATTATGTTGAATGTAAATGTGGTAAGTGCTTCAATAAAAAGTTATGCAGTTGACTAAATGAGGGAAATAAAAAAAGAAAGGACACATCTTTATCCTGCTTACAAGAGACTAATTTCAGACCTAAAAATACATGCAAATTGAAAGAGAAGGGACAGAAAAAGATTTACAATACAAATGTAAGTGAAAAGAAAGAGTAATGATACTTATAATGGACAAATACTTTTTAAAACAAAGTAATAAGAAACTAAGAAGTTCACTATATTTTCATAAAGGGAATAATACAACAAAAATTGTAAATATTTATGTACCCACCATAGGGGAGAACCCAAATACATAAAAGCAGTTAAAAACAAACATTAAAGAAGTAAGCAATAAGAATACAATAAGAGTAAGGGCCTGTAATAGCTGACTTACATAGATGTGTAGGTCATCCAGAAAACACACAAGGAAACAGTGGCTTTGTATGACATACTGGACCAGATGGATCTAACAGATATGTTCAGAATATTATATCCTAAAACAGCAGAATACACATTTTTCTCAAGTGCATATGGAATATTTTCCAGAATAGATCACATATTGAGCCACAAAACAAGTCTCAACAAATTCAAATATTAGAGCAAGAAAAACCACAAATAAACAACCTAAAAGAGCTGGGAAAAGGAAACACAAAAATAAAACTAACAGAAGGAAGGGGATAATAAAGATTAGAGAAGAAATAAACAAAACAGAAACTAAAAAACAAATAAAAAATGAAAACAAACAAACAAACAAAAAACACTAGAACAGATCAGTGAAACCAAGAGCTGGTTCTTTGAAAAGATGGACAAAAATGATAAACTTTTAGAGATGCTCATCAAAAGAGAGAGAGAACTCCAGTAAACAAAATCAGAATGGAAGAAGAAAAATAATGGACACAACAGAAATACAAAGATTGTAGGAGAATGTTATGAAAATTTATATTCAACAAGTGGACAGCCTAGAAGAAATGCATAAATTCCTAGAAACATACAACCTTCCAAAAGTGAACCAGAAAGAAACAAAAAATTTGAACATACCAATTACCAGCAATGAAATTGAATCAGTAATCAAAAAATCCCAAAAAACAAAAGTCCAGGACCAGGCAACTTCACAGGTAAATTCTACCAATCATTTAAAGAACAATTGAAACCTATTCTTATCAAACTATTCCACACACACACACACAAAGGAATGAAAATCAAAACAAAATGAAACAAAATCTTCTGAATTCATTATAAGAGACCAGCATTACCCTGACACCAAAACCAGATAAAATAATTCCAAAAACAAGAGAACTACAGGTCAATATCTCTGATGAACATAGGTGTAAAAATCCTCAACAAAATATTAGCAAGCCAACAGCACAAATATATTAAAAAAATAATTTGCTATGATCCAGTAGGATTCATGTAAGTGTGGTTCAATTTTTTAAAAAGGCAGAAAACATGAATAGACATTCCTCTGAAGGAGACATATAGATGGTTATTAGACATGTGAAAAGATGCTCAATATCACTAATCATCAGGGAAAAAATGAAATATCACCTCACAACTCTCAGAATGGCTAAAGGCTAAGAAACAAGGAACAAATGTTGACAAGGATGCAGAGAAAAAAAGAACCCTCATAAATTGTTGGTGGGACTGCAAACTGGTATAGCCACTCCAGAAAACACAATGGAAGTTCCTTAAAAAATTGAAATAGGACTACCATTTGATCCAGTAATTCCTCTATTGGGCATTTACACAAAGAATGTCAAAACACTGATTTGAAAATACCTATGCTGACTATGTTCATTGCAGCATTATTTACCATAGACAAATTATGGAAGCAGTTCAATGTCCCTCAACAGATGAATGTATAAGAATGAGCTAACAAGTAAAATGTTAAGTGAATAAGTCAGAGAAAGACAAATACTATGTGAAATACCATTCACTTATATGTAGAATTTAAGAAAAAAAAAAAAAGAACAGAAAAAAAGAGACAAACCAAAAAACTGTCTCTTAACTATAAAGAACAAACTTATGGTTACCAGAAGGGAGGTGGACAGTAGGATGGATGAACTAGGTGAAGGGTTTAAGAATATATATATCATGATGAGCATAAGTAATATACATAGTTGTTGAATCACTATCGTGCATGCCTGAATTAGTATAACACTGTATGTTAACTATACTGGAATTAAAATAAGAAAAATAAAAATATTTTTGAGGGACTCAGAGTCAATACAAACTCTAAAATTCTCAAACACATTAACAAGGTCTGCCCATTTGTTATTTGAGACAGTATACACAGGATTACATCGAGGGATATTTTTCCCAAATATTTCCCTAGCTAAACACTTAAAAGAGTTGCCAAGATTTTGACCATAACAAAATGTAAAAGTAATTGGTGTAGTGCTTCCAAAAATATCCCTATAGTGTTTTTGGAAATGTAACATTACAGCTACCTTTCGATTCTGAATTGTGTAAGCTTATACAAATATTACCACAAACTTCTCTTTTAAAACATTTTATTGAAGTCACAGAGCTCTATAATTTCTGGTCATACAAATTGTAGCTTTTAATAATATCCTGATATTCCATTAATGGTTTTGATTGTTAGTGGAACTATTTATCAAGATCTATATTCTAATCATATGCAATTTAAGTTATTGTGCAATTTTGCTATGAAAATACAACAATACCCTGTAATTTTGATGTGTTATCTGGAATTTTTAGTAAGAAGAAAATGTACAAAAATAAAGAGAACTAAACAGTGACAGTCTTGGTATTACTGATCATATAAAAAAGTGAATCTATTTGGAGATTGAGCATCAAAATTTTACTTTTTCTGATGCCATTTAATATCATTAATGTGTACAAGAAAATTATGATTTGAGCTAAAATATGAAAAAAAGGAACAAGGTCCACTGTGACTCAAATTCTTTTATTAGCCACATATAAATATTATTAATAATATATTAATAAATATATATTAAATAAACACAGCCATAAAGCTTCTTCTTTTTATAATTGTAGGCTTTTAGGCAAACTATATTTTGAAATGACATGCATGTGTCTTACTAAAACTCACTCATAAAACCTTAGTTATTTTTCCCATTTGATGTGAAATTCCCAACAACAGAGATTTTTGAATTTCAATTAACTCTTTCAAATTAATCTGGAGCTTTATCAAATTAGAGACATTGGGAAAATACAAAATAGAAAAAAAAATGAATAGGAGAGAAAAACCTCAATGCTTCAGATTTCTTCACATACCAGAATTATTTCTCAAGTTTTGTTTTCTGAAAATTTACTTCCAACTCACTAAAACAAATTTTGCTCTGAACATACTTTGGATTTTTTTTTTTTAATGAACCCAAAATAGGTCAAGGAAAGATATTTTATGCACTAAGTAAATGAGAGAAATGACATGTGTTAAATGAATTTTATATACATATAAAATTATATACACACAGATATGTGTGTGTGTGTGTGCGTGTGTGTGTGTGTGTGATATCATTCAGAAGTTCAAACGAAGATAAGATCAAATTCATTTTGGTTCTACAAACTTTAAGCTAAGTTGTGAAAACACCATCTAATTTAGCTACTATCTCTACACTTTTCTCAATGTGTTTTTTAGTGCCTGTAGTACCTTCCTTATTTTCTGTCAAATAATGTCTCTAATTTTCTGCCAAATAACACATATTTCTACACTTCCCAGAAATGTAGAATGTCACTGCTTTCTTGAGATTTTTCTAGCCTATATGTTTAACATTACCTAATCCTCATTATCCAGCATACATCAACATCAGTCAATTTCAGGATTTATTGTGTGTTCTAGTGAAAAGACTACTTTTACATTTTTGACTTAGTAGGAATAAATTTTCTCTATTATTTAATCCATCAAATGTTTTTACTGAGACTTTGTTTTCATTACATTGATAAAATGTATGTTTTTATATAATTTTTATTTTGAATTAGTTGAAAAAAGTAGAAATATACAATTTATAGGTCATGCTAGATAATTTGCATAAAGAACATTTTTTCAATCTGAAATAGGATTAATAATTTCTACTTAATAAAGGCAAGGATAAAAATGAAATAAAGCATTTATTTAGCATTAGCTAAATAAATTAGCATTTAGCATAAGACTTGGATATAACAAATGATAGCATTAAATTAAAAAGATACTAACTAAATCCAGTTTTGCATAAAGAATTCAGTTGGTTGTTCTAAAGAAAAAAAAAGAGGGATTAGACATTATTAAAAAGCAAGTTTTAAAATACCATAAACCAAAACCAAATATTAACAAGAAAAAGTCCTTGCAACATGGTAGTGGATAAGACTACAGTTTTATTTCATTCTTACCAGTCTAGCAAAAATTTAAAGTGGGCATATTATTTCTTGTTATAAAATATGCAATGAAATGGGTACTTTTATAAACATAATTGCTGCAAAGACATACATAAATGTCTTTTTGCAGTCAAATGCTCTACCACTGAGCTATACCCCCTTTAAATGTCTTTTTGGAAAGGGAATTTGGCCATAATTTTTTTTTCCAGAAATTGAAATGAGTGTAATTTTGGCTCAGGAAAGCAAATCTGCTCTTATAAATCTATTGTGCTAAATCGCACACTCAAAGAAATAACTACATGCCTTTTCAGATCAACATTTTTGATAATTTTTCTCTTATCTTGGGTGTCAATAGCAATAAATAAATGAGTAAAATACGGTTCATTTATGATATTCAGCCACTTGAAAAAAAAAAAGGCACTTGAGTGGCTCAGTTGGTTGAGCAACTGCCTTCAGCTCAGGTAATGATCCTGGAATCCCAGGATCGATCCCACATCAGGCTCCCTGCTCTCATTCTCTCTCATTCTCTCTCTCTCAAATAAATAAAGTCTTAAAAAAAAAACAGGTTTTTACTGATAATATTTGATCTCCAGCATATGTATTTATACAGATCCCTTTTAGACTCATAATTTACCACTATTTTTCTTTTATCATTTACTTTTTAAAATTTCAATAGAGAATTCAATTTTTGTTGTGAACATTAAGAAAACATATAACTAATGTGATAAACGAAATTTCAGAATCCATAATTATTTCAACATATTCACTGGTTAAATATTTGTGATTTTATTTTTAATATTTTCAAATGTATGATTTGTCAAGCAATTTAAAGTTTGGTTTATTTAAAATAATCTCCATGAATTGACACATGTGTACACATCATAAATGTGCATATATAGAAATATATATATAATATAATAGAAATATAAATATAGCCACTCTCTTGCTGATCACTTAAAACATTTACTATGATATTTCAGATTTAGTCATTGAGCAACTCTTAACTACGTAGAAATACAGACATGGTTTCAAATATTAATAGTACTTTGCTTCTTTATCTAATGCATTGAATAAAACTATTTTTCTCTAGTATCTTGCCTCAAGGCACTGTCTGATGTATAAATGGATTATAGATAATAACATAGAGCATTTTAAAATATTTTAATATTTGTATGGAAGTAGACACAAGTATTTTTTGTGGGTCTGCTAAAGAACAGTTCTATGTGTGTTTTTGCCTGTCCTGGGAATTATATATATTACTATATGTTACATATATACATTATAATTTTAGCTTAATGTAGAGTTAAGGCAAATTAATTTATAAAAATCAAAGTATATATTTGAAGAGTTGTTTGGTAATAATATTTGCAAAATGCTATTTTTATTTATAAAGATTTTATATGGTATTGCTCATATTGAAATCAGAAGCGCATATATGATATGATTTGAGTGTTCAGAAATTATTTACCTTTTATATAAAAATACAATATCTACAGTAAAACAAGTCTGTATTTTAGCAAGCAATACATCAGTTGGTCTATCAACAGCTGGTTTGGCAAAAGCCATTTGCACAAGATACATTTTTATGGATGACATGAGTAAGAAGGTTGTTACCTTTGTGAGAGGTATTAAAATCAGAGTTTTTCTTTCGTTTTTATATTTCTTTTAACCTTTCACCTCTAAACCTTCTAAAATTCGGCTGACTAATGGTTTATCAGAGCATGTTAATGATCCTTATTTGAAACCTAATTTTTCCCCACAATCTGGATTAAATGTTAATAGGTTTGCAGACTTTATTAAGATCTCTATTTAAACTATCCTTTTTCCCCATCAAAAGATTTTTTCTTATGTGACATTGACCCTTTGTTCATTGCGAAATAAGGCAAGAATAAAATCATACAATATAAATAACCTTGTGCTTCAAAATGTTTGAAGTATAGGGATTTTCTAATAAAAAAAGAGAGAAAAACTCTTTTTACAACAAAGTTTTTTTACAATAAAGTTTTACAATAAAGTTCAGATGCCAAGATCAGGGTGTGAGCATATAACACATTAATTTTATGATAATATTCATTTGAAATTAACATAGTGTTATTAATATATACAATATTTTACTCTTTGAAATATAAAGATAAAACCAAATAATTTGGAAAGATTTAAAATGGAGGAAAAATCTATTGCGCATATATAATGTATTCCATATTTTTATTAAATATCATTAAATTTTGCTTTATGCATGCATATATATTCACACCTTTTTTTAAAAATAGAAATCATCTTAGCATATGATAGCTATTGGTATTATATTTCATAGAATTGCTAAGCGGTTCTTTGATTTTCTTGGGTAAATTGCAATGTTTTTTGCTTATACTTCAATTGTAACCCTATTTAATCATTGTCTGCTTGTCTTTTACATTGGAATTACAGAAGCCATTTTTACATTATTGTATGGTGAACATCAAAGATTTATTTAATCATTCAGGTTTACTAACTATCACTATTTCATCTGGATAAAAACTTTCAAAAGTGTAAACTTTTTTTTTAAGGTTTTATTTATTTATTTGACAGAAAGAGAGATCACAAGTAGGCAGAACAGTAGGCAGAGAGAGAGGGAGAAGCAGGCTCCACACTGAGTAGAGAGCCTGATGTGGGGCTCAATCCCAGGACCCCAAGATCGTGACCTGAGCCAAAAGCAGATGCTTAACCCACTGAGCCACCCAGGTGCCCCACAAAGTGTAAACTTTTGAACTACTTGAGTATTTCATTTTTTTAAGATTTTATTTATTTATTTGAGAGAGTGAAAATCAGACTCCCCTCTGAACTACTCACATACTTTAAAAAATAAATATCTGCTCAGCTAAAAGAAATTTCATGTGTAAAATGAGATGAAAAATTTCTACTTGTAAAAATGACAGAGTAGACTTTTGCAATAACTTTCCTGTTGTGGACAATGAAAATAATAGACAAAATCAAAAACATTTTTTTTTTTGCATCAGACATTTGTCAAATGAATGAAAAATTGATTCATGAAAAACAAGGAGGTACATTTAGAGTGATAACCAGCATCTGAGGCTGCTTTAACCTCTAAGAAATTTTATAATTCCTAAAACAGTAACAGGAGAAGAAAACAGAATGGTGTGCAGATTCATGACATAGACACTGAATGAAGTGTAGGGCCCACCAAAGTTGAGTGATCCTAGTAAAATCACAGGCTTTCTTATGAGAACCTAGAGCAGCATAATCCAGGAATAAGAATAAAATCAAAATAAACTAGGTCTGTCTGGGATAGACACATATATTCAAATAATTTTCTTTCCTAAGTGTGTTTAGGGTGATTGGATAGTTTAGCTAAAAACATGAAATATATCTATATTTATATGTATCATCCAAAACTCAATAGAAATATCAAGTCAACTAAGGAAAAAAGATAAAATCAAAAATTAGTAAGCAAAGAGACTACAGGAATGACTATTAAGAGATAATAATTTTAAAATAAGTTTCCATAACATAAATATAAAATTTTTAATATCCTCATAACTATTAGAGAAAAATGAAAGCTATAAAAAATAATAGAAATTCTAGAGTTAAAATATATAATGTGAAATAACTGAATTTAAGAATTCAATCACAGGCTTAACACAAGATTAAACAGAACTGTAGAAAAAATAGAAAAAAGTAAGATATATTTTAAGAAATATTTAGAATAATTTTCAGAGTAATAAAAGGTTAGGAAGTATAGAAAGAGTACAAGATTGATATGGAATATAGCTGCAAATGTATGTGTCATATGAATTCCAGAATGCTAGGAGAAAAAGCGGTCCTTCCAGGGAGAAATAGCACCTAAAATGTAATTATATGGGAAAGATAGCCTGCCAATGTCATATAAGCTTATATGAGGATTTGGCTGAAAATTTTTAATGACTTCCTAAAACTCAAGTGTTGCCTACTGTATGAGTATGAAGCTTATGTTGACCTCAGATAAAGGGAGATTTGCACACATTTAAAATCCAGTTCTCCAGGAAGCCCATGAGAAACTTACAGGAAAGATAGGGAAAAAGATAGAACTTAATTAATTTCCCTTTGAAAGTGGTGTGTACATAATGACTTGCTTCTAGTGAACAGACTATAGGATTGTAAGAATAGTAATCTTGGAAATCTGGAGAAATTTGGCAGGTACTGCCATAACCAATAATAATCAAGGTGAACATCATATGAGTTATATTTATACCATGTACCCTTCCTTGATGGGTGGCAATGAGATCATATATTCCTTGATACTCTTTCAAAAATAAATGAATTACTCCTAAAAGATACACAGATACATATGAGTAAATGAGAACACTTCTTCCTCTCTTGTAGAGGATGGGCTAGTGGTATAATGTTAATTTCTTCATATAAATATAAAAATTTACTGTAATTCACATGTAAATACAAACAAGTTTTCCATCTTCCAGAAATGGCAAGATCATTTTGGAGTTCGTATAAAAAACAAATATTTACACATAATAAAGTACATCTAATAAAAAGTCAGTTAGAGGCCAAATATTCCCCTCATATTAAAATATTTACAAGCCTTCTATAATTAAAACAGTGTTTTGGTACATAAATAGATCAGGGGAACAAAATAAAATTTTAGAAATAGAAACAAGTACATCAGGAAATGCAATATCTATTAAATTTTTATGGAAAATATAATATGCTAAGGGGATTATTTGATAACTATTTGCAAATGATAATACTTGATTCATAACTCATATTGAACACCAGAAAATTTTAGTATTAGTAAAATATTTAAATATTAAAAACACAAATAATTAAAAACATCAATTAATTTATCTGAGTATAAGGAAAGGCTTCCAACTATGACTCAACATTGAGATTTTAAAAAGTGAAAAATTGATAAATATAATTACAACTTTTAAAAAATATTGTAATGAGGGAAAACTATATAATCATGTCAAAATTGAAATGTTCAATGAGCTGGGAAAAATATTTGTAATATTTATCACAACTTTTTTAAAAGCCTATGTTCCATGTGTATGTGTCTCATATATGTGATTATATATTATATATAATATATGCATATGCATACATATACATATACATACTTATATAATTTATATGCATATATATATGATTCTCTATTATATATGTATGTGTGTATGCATGATTTTCAAAACTTGAGTACAAAGGACAAAATAAATGTTCCTTTTGTCCTCTGTATTCAAGTTTCAGAGGGGGAGGCAAACCATGAAAAAACTGTGGACTCTGAGAAACAAACTGAGGGTTTTGGAAGGGAAAGGGGTGGAGGATGGGTGAGCCTGGTGGTGGGTATTATGGAGGGCACATATTTCATGGAGCACTGGATGTGGTGCATAAAAAATGAATTTTGGAACACTTAAAAAAATAAGTTTAATTTAATTAAAACAAAAAGAAATGAACAGCGGTTCCTAACACAGTATATAAATTACTCTTACATCAATGAAAAATAAACTCTACATTATTCACAATAAGAAAAAAGCATATTTAATTACATTGAAGTGCCACTTCTGAACTTTTTCTTTGGTAATATTGAAACACTGGACACAAAACTATTTTAGTGAGACAGTAAAGGAAATTAGTGCTCTCATATACTATAAGTGACAGTGAATAATAGTAAAACAACTATGGAAAATATGGCAATGTCTAAACTATATATGCATTTATTATTGTTAATATACTGATTGTGATATAAAACATATCACCAATGGCAGAAACTAAGTACAGGGTGATCATTATTTCTCTGTAATGTTTCTTACAGCTACATGTGAATATTTAATTTTCTCAAAGTAAGAAGTTTAAAAAAATTAGCTTAGAGTAATGGCTATCTTTAGACGAAGGGAAAGATTTTAGTAAGGGGGACAATGGATATTCTGATTTATTGGTAATTTTCTATTTCTTAATAACCTGAATTGTGGTTAAACAGGAGTATCATTTTTTTATCATTAAGGTGAATAATTGTTAGATTTAGAAATCTCTATATGAACATTCTATTCTAATTTTTAATTTTTTTTAAAAGTCACGGTGGAAAAATTAATCTTAACTTGTTAGACATTTGGCTTATTGACAAAATTGTCACAACAAAATACGCACCATGAGTGGATTCTGTAGCAACACTAAGATATAGGGAGTGGGAAAAGAGTGATTTTTTCTTTTAAGCTTGAACACACAGAAGGAATTTTGCAAATTAGTTTTGGTGTTTCTTGAGTTCGGTCTTTAATCTGATTAGATTTTAAAACACTAATCATTCTGTTTGTTGTTGTAAGGAGACCACTGATAGTCCACACATAATCTGACAATAGAAATATGCAAAATTTCACCATTGAGTACATACAGTCAAACATTTATAAAAAGAAAAAATCTAAAAAAAGAAAGAAAGAAAGAAAGAAAGAAAGAGAGAGAAAGAAAGAATGAATCTTGGTGACTCATTTTTTTAATATATTTGTCAAGCTAACAAGTACAATGAGATTGACTGGTTGTTCCTAATGTCAATGAACAAAGTGGGGAAAGATTAGGATGAGATCCAGGATTTAAATTCCCAGCTAGAGAATCACATAAATGATCTGAAAGCTTCTACATCTGCCTTAAAAGAGACCCTCATCTTCAAGAGACACAGGGCTGAGACTGATAAGCTTCAAACTCAGAATCTTATCCTATAAGTTGCTGAATTACCACACAAATTAAATCTCCGGCCTTTAAGGTTGCTACTGTTAAAAAGGGGACAATGATTGGGAAGGAATAAGAATTGGATGTATGAAAGACATGATAGTTCTAGGAAATTGAGCCCTTAAATTCTTTAGGACTTCCTTGCCAGTAGAGGCAGCTACTATATCCTCAGTAGAAGCAAGCAACCCACCCCTAATAAAAGTCCCCTTTCCTTCCCTACCTGAGGGGATTAAACTCATACTGCCTGAACAAACTGTCATGACCTTCCCTGAGCGGTTGTCTCATAAGACAATTCTGTTTCTCTTCAAGACCCATCCTACCACTCCCCTCTTTTCTTCTAAACATGGTATTAGACTGAATTCCCATCAGGGCCCTAAGAGATGAGGTACAAAGTATGACCCATGAGGAAGTACACTACATTCCAAAACAAATAGTTGTTTTCTAGTTTATGTAGACAGAAATCTGGGGAATAGTGTCACTGACCCAACCTATGGAACTCAGGACTAACTTCTTGAACTCAGAAACTCCCAGTAGTTTTTACCTGCAGTCTCACCTTTTAGAAACTAACAGTGCTGGAACAGAAAAAGAAACATTTAAGATAAATCACAAAGTTCCAGAAGTGCCAGACAGTTAACTCAGTCTCATTGTAATGTTAAAATCCCCCTCTGAATATTTATTCCAAACCCTGATAAAAGGAGCCTGGTTTCCCCTGTTTGGGGAGTCACAGCATTGGAAATTATTCCCTGTGACCATATCTGTACACATAAAGATGATCTCATAAGGCTACCTCCACCTAGTGTAGTCTTTGTAACTCACCAAGGAGCAAATCCACTTTGGTTCAGTAACAATATGTGTGGGAATGGATATTAAGGGTATGAAAAATGGTAGAAGGAATATAAGTTGGATGAGTCTGAATTTATTGATATGGCTTCACTGAGCAGGGATTCTGCATTTAATATTCTAACAGTTATAGGGAGTTAGAAAGGGCTTTGTTTGGCTTGTTAGTTGGCTAAAACATGTACCAAAGAGTGGCTTATAGTGAGTAAGTTAGAAAGGCCAGGCAATCCTTGTTTCACATAAAGAACAGGATTCAAATTCTTAGTGGACTTGAAATGTTAGAGTGGATTTGTCATTAAAACCTACTTACTCATACTAGAAGAAGCCAGAAGGCACAGTTTTAACAAAACTGTAAGAAATAAACTTGTGAAGGGCCCCCCAGCATTCTTGAAATCCTCTGTGGTCTCTTTTCTCTGTAACCCAGATCTTACAGTAGAAACTGTAGTAGTCACTGAATATGGAAACCTAAATAAAATGGGACTAATTAGGGGCACCTGGGTGGCTCAGTGGGTTAAATCTCTGCCTTCAGCTCGGGTCATGATCCCAAGGCCCTGGGATCGAGCCCCACATCGGGCTCTCTGCTCAGCAGGGAGCCTGCTTATCCCTCTCTCTCTCTGCCTGCCTCTTTGCCTATTTGTGATCTCTGTCTGTCAAATAGATAATAAAATTAAAAAAAAGGGACTAATTATACCCCAGGGTTGCAGGGGCCATGTGGTAGCTCTCAACCACCAAAAGCAACAAGGTAATGGTTACCCTGATGGCTAGTAGAATCATGGTAGCAATTCGAATAGTCTGACTTGCACAGACTATTGGACACTGGCTTGAAATATCACTAATCCTAGGAAACCCAAAATATCACTGTGGTCCACCAGTAGCAGTAACAATTTATGAAGATCAGGTGATCAATAAACTAACCTATTGCATAACAAGCCCAGTGGGTTCCCAGGCCTATCCTGTGGTCTTGTCCCCAGTGGAAGAATGTATAATTGGAACAGATATATTAAATAGCTAGAAAATCCCCACAATGGTTTCCTCACCTGTACAGTGAGAGCCATTATAAGAGAAGAAGCCAATAGAACTATCTCAGCCTAGGGAAATAGTAAACCAAAAGCAACACTGCATTTCTTGGGGGATTACAGAGATTAGTGCCACCATGAAGGATTTAAAAGATGTAGTGGTGGTAATACTATCACATTTCTGTTCAACTGGCCTATTCATCCTATGTGGAAGACAGATGGATCTTGGAGAATTACACTGGGTCATTTGAAATTTTAACCAGGTGGTGACTCCAAGTGCTATTGCTGTACCAGATCTATTTCATTATTTGAGCAAATTAACACATCCTTTGGTAAATGCTATGCAGCTATTGATCTTGCAAATTTTGTTTTGTTTTGTTTTGTTTTTGTTTTTGTTTTATCTGCCCCTATTAATAAAGACCACCAGAAGCTGTTTGCTTTCAGTTGGTAAGACCAACCATACACCATCACTGTCCTTCCTCAGGAGCACATCAACTCTCTGTTCTTATGTCTTAAATTAGTTTTCAGTGATCTTGATTATCTTTCCCCTTCTACAAGTTATCACACTGGTATACTACAAATTGATGACATTAAGCTGACTGGACCTAGCGAGCAAGAAGCAGCAACTCTCCTAGACTTATCAGTAAGACATTTATATGCAAGGAAATAGGAAATGAATCTAACAGTAATTCAAGATATTATCTAACAATAATTCAATTTCACTTTGGTGAAATTTCTAGGGGTTCAGTGATGTGGGTCAAGTTGAAGTGGCCCTTCTTAGGTAGAGGATATATTGCTGCATCTGGCCCCTCCTGTAACTACATTGCATATATTGGAGACTGCATATTCTTTATTGGAGTGTGTTACTCTGCCCATTTACTGAGTGACCTAAAAAGCTGATAGTTTCAGGGATACCCAAAACAAGAGAAAGATACACAATATAGGCCCTGGCTGTCATGCAAGCAACTCTGCCGTTTGGACCATATTATTCAAAAGATCCAGTGCTGTTTGAAGTGTCAGTAGCAAGCAGGAATGCTGTATGTAGGCTTTGACAGACTCCTATAGGTGAATTTCAGTTCAGGCCCTTGAAATTTTGGTAGCCAAGTCCTCTAATCCTCTACAGATCTCTGTTTTTGAGAAACAGCTCTTGACTTACTAGTAGAAACTGAATGCTTAACCATGGACTACCAAATTACCATGCAACTGTATCATCCATTATGAACTGGATATTATCTGACACACCAACAAATAAAGTTGAGTATGTACTTCACTATAAAATAGAGTGGTACATCTGAAATTGGACCTGAAAGTTTCTGGTGGCATAAGTAAGCTATATGGAAATTTGCCCAAATGCCCATGGTCCTTTCTCATACTACACTGCCTTCTCTCTCCCAACCTGCACCTGTGGTCTCCTGTGGAGTATCCTATAATCAATTGATTGAGGAAGAGGAAACTCGATTTGTTACATGTTTAAGAACAAGTAAACAATTTATTAACTGTGTGACTTAAGGTATGTGATTCAAATCTTTATTGTCTCTGTTTTCTTATCTATAAAGTGATCATTTTAAGCATTTCTGTGTCATAGGAAAATTGTGAGAAATAGATGATTAATAAAGTATAGGTAAAGAAATTAAAACACAGGGGCGCCTGGGTGGCTCAGTGGGTTAAGCCGCTGCCTTCGGCTCAGGTCATGATCCCAGGTCCTGGGTTCGAGCCCCACATCGGGCTTTCTGCTCAGCAGGGAGCCTGCTTCCTCCTCTCTCTCTGCCTGCCTCTCTGCTTACTTGTGATTTCTCTCTGTCAAATAAATAAATAAAATCTTAAAAAAAAAAGAAATTAGAACACAGTCTGAAATATTCTGTATAAGCATACTTACTATTGTAAATTCAATTTCTATTTTTATCAGAAATTTAGATAGGATTAAAAGGTGTGTGGAATCTTTGTCATTTAAGGTTCCTTCCAGGGGCATTTGGTTGGCTCAGTGGGCTAGGGCCTCTGACTCCGGCTTAGGTCATGATCTCAGGGTCCTGGGATCAAGCCCTGCATTGGGCTTTCTGCTCAGCAGGGAGCCTACTTCCCTCTCACTCTCTGCCTACTTGCGATCTCTGTCAAATAAATAAATAAGCTCTTCAAAAAAATATGTTAAGTTTCCTTCCAACAGTGAAATTTATGATTCTAAAAGTAAATGTTGAATTATTTTGCCAAATAAACTTGCCTAAATAAAATTCAATTACTTGAATAAGTATACAGACTTTATAGAAGAATGACTTCCTAAATATATTCTTTTTAGGATGGTAGACATTATTCTAAATTTATTTTTACTGGCTTTGTAGGGTCTAAAAACAATACTGCATATTCAGCCAAATTTGAGCTGACTTTTTACTATCCCTCATTATTTTATTTCAGCATGAATGGCCATTCATACATTTCCCTGTTACCAAATATAGCACTCATGGGTCATGGATATATTAACAGCTCACATTTGTTCCAAACACCAAAGCATTTCAAGTGTAAATAAGATATATTGGTTAAAATGAAGACTCTGACACCACACCATATGCCATAGTACTATTTTTATACTGTGATATCAAACTCTAAACTTTAAAAAAATACCCTGATATTTTTCATTAATTTTTGCCAACTTCCTGAATAAGCCCTGCACATTTTGGCGTTGTCTTGGCTTTTCTCAGCTCATTACTTTTTTCAACAAGCATCTATTGAACAACTACTATGTATCAGGAAATCTCCTACGCAGTGTAAAAAAAAAAAAAAAGAAAAGAAAAAAAAACTGTCTCAAAAGAATGTTTTATATCTATGGGAGAAAGACATTGGAAAAAAGTGTTATGCATATACACAGTGTTGGATTGTGTGATAAGGATTTAGGAAAAAACAAAGCAGAAGAAAGGGATTTAAAGTCTGGAAAGAATGGACACTGATTTCTTTTCTTTTCTTTTCTTTTTTTTTTTTTAAGTGATCAGGAAAGAAAGAACTAGTCAGAGGGACTATGATATATTATACTTAAGTATAAACCCAGCAAAGTATGTACAAGATCTGTTGCTAAAAACTGTAAAACAGTGATGAAAGAACAAAACAAAACTAAAATAAAATAAAAGTGTACAGATATGCTGAATGTGTGTGTATATATATACACACACACATTCAGGTATGAGTTGAAATTAAATATATATACATATACATATACATATATTTGTGTGTGTGTGTGTGTGTGTATTCAAAAATTCTTCGAGGAAATAGGAGCTAAATCATTGACCCAGTTTGCAGTGATCTTGATTATCTTTCCCCTTCTACAAGTTATCACACTGGTATACTACAGTGATGACATTAAGCTGACTGGACTTAGCGAGCAAGAAGCAGCAACTATCCTGGACTTATCAGTAAGAAATTTTCATGCAAGGAAATAGGAAATGAAACTAACAGTAATTCAAGAGATTATCTAACAATAATTCAATTTCACTTTAGTGCTTTAGGAGCTAATCATTGACCCAGTGATGTTTCCATTTACAACCCTGCATTGACTAATACCATAGAGCTAGTGAGGACTGTTGTGAGGCCTGCTCTCAGACAAAACATGCAGTTAGCTCATTGCTGGAGAGCTGTATTAATCTGGATTTGAGAACACTTTACAGTTTGTTGTGACTTTACTATGCTGACACTAAGGAAAAAAAATCCATCATTGATCTTCCAACATTATTCAAGTCCTAGTAAACATTTTCATGTTTAACAAATGTTTAACATTGCCAAGTGGATTGACAACCATATAGCTTTCTCCAAAACATGGGCAGGCTTGTAACCATTCTTTTAAGTTTCTCTAACAGTATTTTCCACTTCCCCCAATCCCCCGGGGCCCTGAAACTGGCTTAGGGGTGGTAAGGAGCTCAGTTTTTATCTATTTATTTCCTGCGACCTACATAATATTTTGAAGAAAAATTGCTTAAAAACACTACATTAAGAATAAAACTGGAGTTCTAAACAGTGATCAAGATCGAAATATAAAGCTACCTTACTCAAGGGAGTGTAATTGTAAGGCCAATGCATAAAATAGAATCCTGAAAATAAAAATCACCCGTTCTTGTAATTCTACCTATGTGACCTGGACTAGAGAAATAATGATTTTATACATTGTCTGGGTCAACCTGTATTGTTTTTTATTTATTTATAATCCTAATTAATCCATCATTTATTATTTCTTAGAATAAATTTACATATGTGTTAAAGGGAGTTTATATAAGTAGTTTCAGTATCATTAACATGTAATCATATATAAATCTTCCTATAACCACATAAATAAATATAAATAAAGTGGTATAACTAAGCATCAGTTGATTCAGTCAGGACGTATTGAACACATACCTTGAGCCATACATGGATTGATTCAGTCAGCTTGTACTGAACTCATACATTCAGCAGTAGTCAAGCTAGAAAAACAATACACAGTCCTGACTCCCTGTCCTTATTTTATGCTGGGGCATTGATACACATCACAGAAAAATTCATTGCACTAAAATTTATAGAAAGCAAAGAATCATATTTATTAAGTTCTTAGCATTTAAATTTATGTTATATCATTAATTTCAAAGGTTATATTGAGAAATGTCTTTGACCTTGTTGTAGCAACTTCTTACTAGATACATCACCACAGGCAAATGAAACAGAAACAAAAATGAACCACTAGGACTTTATCAAGATAAAAATCTTCTACACAGCAAAGAAAACAGTCAACAAGACTAAAAGGCAGCCTATAGAATGGGAGAAGATATTTGCAAAGAAATATCTGATGAAGGATTAGTATTCAAAATCTAAAAAGAATTTATCAATCTCAACATCCCAAATATGAATAACCCAGTTAAGAAATGGGCAGAAGACATGAACAGACACTATTCCAAAAAAAGACATCCTTATGGTTCAGACATATGAAAAGATGCTCAACAGTACTTATCATCAGGGAAATACAAATCAAAACCACAATGAGATACCACCTCATACTTGTCAGGATGGCTAAGATTAAGAACACAAGAAACACCAACAACTCTTGATAAGAGTGTAGAGAAAGGGAACACTCCTATACTCTTGATGGGAATGCAAACTGGTGAAGCCACTCTGGAAAACAGTATGGAGGTTTTGCAAAAAGTTAAAAATAGAACTACATAATGGATCCAGCAATTGCACTACTAGGTATTTACCCAAAGGATACAAAAATACAGGTTTGAAGGGATATATGTACCCTGATGTTTATAGCAACATTACCAGCAATTGCCCATATATACCTTACCTTACTTTATATACATGGGCAATTGCTTTATATATATGGGCAATTGTTCAACTATATCTTACCTTACCTTACTTTATATACATGGGCAATTGCTTTATATATATGGGCAATTGCTGATAATGTTGCTATTTTATATATATAAATGTTATATATATACACATATATGTGTGTAAATAATGTTGTTATATATATACATATGTGTGTAAATATATGTATATATGTGTGTGTAACACACATATACATGCATACATACAAATACAATGGAATATTAGTCATCAAAAATAATTAAATCTTGCCATTTGCAACATTATGACTAGAGCTAGTATATTACTCTACATGCTAAGTGAAATAAATCAATTAGAGAAAGACAAATACTATATGATCTCATGCATATGTGGAATTTAAGAAAGAAAATGTATGAACATACAGGAAAGGGGGAAAAAAAAACGAGAAAGGGAAATAAGCCATAAGATATCCTTAACTATATAGGGAAAAAACTGAGTGTTGATGGAAGGAGTAGGGTGGGGGATGTGCTAGATGGGTGATACGTATTATGGAAGGTACTTGTTAAGGATGAACACTGGGTGTTGTATGTAAGTGATGAATCACTGAATTCTACTCCAGAAACCAGAAACACTTGTGTGTTAGCTGCCTAAAATTTAAATTAAAAAAAGAATAACAAAATGAAAAAAAAAAAAGCTTACAAAAGTTCTTAGGATGTTTTGATATAATGATGTTTTTGGCAATTTCCTTAAAATAATACAACATAGATGTATGCCTAGCCATGTGTACAAAGCAAGATTTGTTTAAGAATGGACTGCTGTTGATGTTGGAACCTATCAACATTAATTTTTCATATGTAGCAACCCTAGGCTTGCTGTGCTGCCCCAGCTGTAAAGATACTTCTTGCTGCATTCCTACTCCTTTCTCTTATTCATTTTTGAGCTATCTGGTTGATCTTCCCATAAATGACACTAGATAAAGTAAGGTATCTAAATTATATTGTTTTTTTTTTAAATTTCAATTACTTAATTTAGTCCCCAGTATGTTCTACATTTCTCAAAGGAACAAATGAAATGGTAGCTGTCATATGGCATTCTTTGGTTGAAATAATTAGATTGCAGATTATCCCTATCTTTTTCTTTGTTATTAAATAAATTCTGTTATATGTGCATTGAAATATGAAGTTTCCAGTGAAACATACAGATTAATTTATTCCTTGGTAACAAAGTTTACTTCGAAGACTTATGAAAATAAATGTAATTGCTTTGGAATCTTGAAGAACTGGACAGTATTTGAGGATCAGATCCCTTCTAAAATCTCTTCAATTCTATTTCTATAATTTCAACTTTTCATATAAAATTAATCAAACTAAATCTTTATTTCAGGTACTTTGTAAATCAAATGTCAATATCACCTAGAGTGAAATTTTCTACACATCGATTTCTCAGTTCAGTTCCCACTAGTTATATATACAGCCATTGTCTGATCACCATACACTATGTTTTCTACTCTTACTGACTCGAGTAACTTTTGTTCTGCATTTAATTTACATACCATAAGAGACAAAACAACCGTTATTATAGAATACCTTTAATGGCTGTTGTCAATTTATTTCTAAGCACATTTATATGCAGAAAATAAAAATTCATTTAATTAATCTTGCCTGCACCTGCAAAAAATATATTTTAATTAATTAATTAATTAATTTTAATTTCTTTATTTCAGTGTTCCAAGATTCATTATTTATGCACCACACCCACTTCTTCATGCAATATGTACCCTCCACGATACCCACCACCAAGCTCACCCAACCCCCACCTCCCTCCCCACCAAAACATTTAGTTTGTTTCTCAGAGCTCACAGCCTATCATGGTTTGTCTCCCCCTCTGATTTCCCCCAACTCACCTCTCCTCCCCTTCTCCCAATATCCCCATTTTATTCGTTATGCTCCACAAATAAGTGAAACCACATGAAAATTGACTCTCTTTGCTTGACTTATTTCACTCAGCATAATCTCCTCCAGTCCCATCCGTGTTGATACAAAAGGTGGGTATTCATCCTTTCTGATGGAGGCATAATACTCCATTGTATATATAGACTACATCATCTTTATCCATTCATCTATTGAAGGGCATCTTTGTTCTTTCCACAGTTTGGTGACAGTGATTATTGCTGCTACTGACAATGGGCTACAGAGGGCCCTTCTTTCACTGCATCTGGATCTTTGTGGTAAATACCCAGTAGTACAATTGCAGGGTCAAAGGGAAGATCTATTTTCAATTTTTTGAGGACTCTTCACACTGTTTTCAAAAGTGGCTGCACAAACTGACATTCCCACCAACAGTGTAGGAAGGTTCCCCTTTCTTCACATCCTCTCCAACACTTGTTTACTATCTTGTTAATTTTGGCCATTCTATCTGGTGTAAGGTGGTATCTCAATGTGGTTTTGATTTGAATCTCCCTGATGGCTAATGATGAACACTTTTTCCATATGTCTACTAGCCATTTGTATGTCTTCTTTGGAGAAGTGTCTATTCATGTGTTCTGCCCATTTTTGATGTGATTATCTGTTTTATGTGTGTTGAGTTTGAGAAAATCTTTATAGATCTTGGATATCAGCCCTTTGTCTGTAGTGTCATTTGTGAGTATCTTCTACCATTCTGCGGGTTGCATCTTTGTTTTGTTGATGGTTTCCTTTTCTGAGCAGAGGCTTTTCATCTTGATGAAGTCCCAAAAGTTCATTTTCATTCTTGTTCCCTTTGTCTTTGGAGACATATCTTGAAAGAAGTTACTGTGGCTGATATCAAAAAGGTTACTACCTATGGTCTCCTCTAGGATTTTGATAGATTCCTGCCTCATGTTGAGGTCTTTTATCCATTTCGAGTTTATCTTTGTGTATGGTGTAAGAGAATGGTCGAGTTTCATTCTTCTGTATATAGCTGTCCAAATTTCCCAGCACCATTTATTGAAGAGACTGTCTTTTTTTCCACTGTATATTTTTTCCTGCTTTGTCAAAGATTATTTGACCATAGAGTTGAGGGTCCATATCTGAGCTCTCTACTCTTTTCCATTGGTGTATGTGTCTGTTTTTGTGCCAGTACCATGTTGTCTCGGTGATCACAGCTTTCTGGTAAAGCTTGAATTCAGGCAACGTGATGCCCCCAGTCTTCTTTTTCTTTTTCAACATTCTCTTAGCAATTTGGGGTCTTTTCCGGTTCTGTACAAATTTTAGGATTGTTTGTTCCAGCTCATGTCATCTGTGAAAAGAGAGAGTTTGACTTCTTTGCTTATTTGAATACTTTTTAATTTATTTTTGTTGTCTGATTGCTGTTGCTAAGACTTCTAGTACTATGTTGAACAACAGTGGTGAGAGTGGACTTCCTTGTCGTGTTCCTGATCTCAAAGAGAAGGATGTCAGCTTTTCCCCATTGAGAATGATATTCACTGTGGGTTTTTCATAGATAAATTTTATGAAGTTGAGGAAGGAATGTTTCCTCTATCCTTATACTTGGAAGAGTTTTAATCAAGAATGGATACTGTTTCTTGTCAAATGCTTTTCTGCATCAATTGAGAGGACCATGTGGTTCTTCTCTCTTCTCTTACTGATCTGTTCTATCACATTCATTGATTTGTGAATGTGGAACCAACATTGCAGCCCATGGACAAATTCCACCTGGTCATGGTGGACAATCGTTTTAAAGTACTGTTGGATCCTATTAGCTAGGATCTTGTTGAGAATCTTAGTATCCATATTCAACAGGATATTGGTCTGAAATTATCCTTTTTGGTGGGGTCTTTGCCAGGTTTGGGGATCAAGGTAATGCTGTCTTCATAGAAAGAGTCTGGAAGTTTCTCTTCTGTTTCTATTTTTTGAAACAGCTTCAGGAGAATAGGTATTATTTCTTCTTTGAATGTTAGGTAGAGTTCTCCAGGGAATCCATCAGGTCCTTGGCTCTTGTGTTTTGGGAGGTTTTTGATCACCACTTTGATCTCATTACTAGATATTGGTCTATTCAGGTTGTCAGTTTATTCCTGATTCAGTCATGGGAGTTTATAGTTTCCAGTAATGTATCCATTTCCTCTAGGTTGCTTAATTTATTGGCATGTTACTGCTGATAATTTCTGATGATTGTTTCTATTTCTTTGTTATTAGTTGTGATCAGTTCCTTTTCTATCATAATTTTATTAATTTGGGTCCTCTCTCTTTTCTTTTGGTTTAGTTTGGTCAGTGCTTTATTGATCTTATTGATTCTTTCAAAAATCTGCTTCTAGTTTTTTTGATGTGTTCTACAGTATCTCTAGTTTCTATCTCATTGATCTCTGCTCTGATCTTATTTCTCTTCTTGTGTGTGCTTTTGGCTTCATTTGTCATTGATTCTCCAATTCTTTAAGGTGTAAATAGAGCTGGTATATTCTGGAGTTTTCAATTTTTTTGAGGGAGGCTTGGATGGCTATGTATTTCCCCCTTAGGACCATCATTGCAGTATCCCATGGGTTTTGGACTAATGTGTCTTCATTCTCATTGGTTTCCATGAATTGTTTAAGTTCTTTGATTTCCTGGTTGATCAAACAGTCTTAAGCAGGGTGGTCTTTAGCTTTGATGTGTTTGAATTCCTTCCAAAATTTCTTGTGGTTGAGTTCCAGTTTCAAAGCATTGTGGTCTGAGAATATGCACGAAATAATATCAGTCTTTTGGGATTGATTGTGCCTGATTTGTGACCCAGTATGCAGTCTATTCTGGAGAAATTTCCATGTGTACTCGAAAAGAATGGGTATTCTGTTGTTTTAGGGAAGAATGTTCCGTATATATCTATGAGGTCAATCTGGTCCAAAGTGTCATTCAATGCTCTTGTTTCTTTATTGATTTTCTGCTTGAATGATCTATTACTGAGAGTGGCATGTTAAGATCCCTACTATTCATGTATTCTATCAATAACACTCTTTATCTTGATTAGTCTTATGTAGTTGGCTGCTCCCATATTGGGGGCATAAATGTTTACAATTGTTAGATCTTCTTGGTGGTCCCTTTAAGAATGACATGGTGTCCTTCTTTATCTCTGACTTCAATCTTTATTTTAAAATCTAATTTATCTTATATGAGAATCGCTACCCCAGCTTTCTTTTGAGACCCATTGGCATGAAAGATGTTTCTTTGTCACTTCATTTTCAGTCTGGATGTATCCTTAGGTTCCAAATGGGTCTCTTGTAAATAGCATATGGACAGGTCCTGTTGTTTTATCCCATCTGCAACCCTGTGCCAGTTTATGGGAGCATTAGGCTGTTCACATTGAGACTGATTATTGAAAGATACATTTTTATTGACATCATATTGCCTGTAAAGTCCTTGTTTCTATTATCTCTGTACATTTCAGTTCTATGTCACTCTTGGGTTCTTTCTTCTTTTATAGAAACCCCCTTAGTATGTCTTGTAGTGCCATCTTGGTGGTCCCATACTCTTTTAAGCCTTGCCAGTCTTAGAAGCTCTTTATCTCTCTATACATTTTGAATGTCAACCTTGCTGGATAAAGTACTCTTGGCTACATGCTCTTCTCATTTAGTGCCCTGAATATGTTTTGCCAGGTCTTTCTGTCTTGCCAGGTTTCTGTGGATAGTTCTGACATTATTCTGATGGACCTTCCTCTGTACCTAAAGAATCTCCTTCCCCTAGCTGCCCTCAGAAGCTCCTGTATAAAATTAATTTGTCAGCCTCACAATCAAGTGTCTTGATATCTTTCTAGATTCTAAAATCGTGGGGGTGATCTTTCTACCTCTAGGATACGAATGCTGGTTCCATTCTCCAGATTGGGAAAAATTTCATCCAGAATTTGTTCAACTATATCTTCTAGTCTTCTGTCTTTTTCCACCCCCTTAGGGATCCCAATAATTCTGATGTTGGAATGTTTCAGGGTGTCATTTATTTCCCTAATTCTGTTTTCATGGATTCTAAGCAGCTTTTTTCTATGCCTTCTCCTGATCATTTTCCTCTATCAGTTTGTCCTCTAGATCACTAATTCTATCTTCTGCCTTGGTTACCCTAGCTCTTAGAGTATTTAGATAAGATTGGATCTCACTATAGCATTATAAACTTCTTCCTGGGTGGCTTTCACTTCTGCCCTTAGAGATCCTAAGTTGTCACTAATGGTTTTTTCCAACCTAGCCATTGTCAGGTAATTGTTGCCCTGAATTCCTTTTCTGACATACTGCTTATGTCCATATCCAATAGTTCTGATGGAGAGGACACAGTCTCTCAATTTTTCCTTTGTTGGATGTCCCCACTCCTAGTCATTTTGGGCAAGAGGTGTTTGAAGGGTGAGTCCCAAAAGTAAGAGTTATAAGGTATACAAACAAAAATGGACAAAAAGAGTGACAAAAGTAAATGAAAAGGAAAAAAAAAAAAAAAAAGAACCCAGCCAAAATGAACCCTAAGTATAAGATTTATATAATACCAGAACAGCAACAAATACACAGAAATACTGACAGAAGAAAAACATGGGAAGGTCTTTATAAATCCTGGATGTGGGTAAGGAAGGTTATTTTGATTCTTCATAGGTGTATCTTGATATCTTTGTTAAAGGACTCAACTTTCCAGAGGTAAAAGAAGATTAAAACTAGTTTATATATAGGGATAATATTGATTAGGGAAAAAGGATTACCCTGAAGTTTATATCTATATGTATATTAAAAATAGAAAAGAAAAACACAGATATATATATGAAAAAAGTTCAAGGTAAATGTTATTAGGGAATATGTTGTACTAAATCTCTAGTCGTAATGATAAGTAGGTTAAAAAATTAAAAAAGAAAAAGAATAGTGAGGATTAATGAAAAATAAAACTTGTATCTATGAAATATACAGGTTTTAGGGCAATACCAGGAGCTTACTATATTGTTTTCCCCTGGTACTGGGATTTTACAGTTTTATGGGGACCCTGTGGTGGTTGTCCTCTCATTCTTTCAGCTTTCTTTCTGGGGGAGGAGTATGCTGTGTTGCTTTTCAGTCAGTCTTGCTTGGGTTGAGTCCTTGTGACCCCTATCAAAGGGCTGGGCTCTGTGGCAACTGGTTTTTCAGACTTTTGTTCTCTGGAGGTTTTTGTTCTTTGGTGGCTTTTTGCAGCTATTCAGAGGTTTAGTGGAAAGCAAAGTGTGCCCAGACCTCCATCTCAGATAGAAGCCTCAGTCTGCTCCCCCCGGGTGGTGCAGAACACACAGATTCCCCCTCTGCAAACTTCGCTGAACACCACAACCTTCCCTCATGGTACAGGCCCCCAGCCACTGTCTCAGGGTTCACCCAAAGCACCAGCTTATCTCTGCTCCCCCGTGTCTTTAAAACACTTTGCAATATTGATCCAGGGAACCCGCTTCCTCTGGCTGCCTTTGCTGGGACTGCTCTCTGGGGTCCAGACAATTGGTCGGTCCTAGAGACCACTGGCTAGCATCCATGTCAAGCTCTCACAGGCATGGGCGGACACTGCACAGTCAGACCCTGTCACACAGTGCACGCAGAGTGTAAAAGGCTGTTGTTTAGAGAGTGCCCACTGGACTACCTCATACATGGGTGGGAGTGCACCACATCAAGCAGTGGTGCACAGGGGTTTCACCATACTGTCTCCAGCCTGGCTGGTCGCCAGTGGTGGCTTTCTTGGGTCTATGGGCTTAGTCCCATGACCATCACTGCCCAATTCCACCAGTTGCCCCTTAAGAACTTTTGCTCTTTTTGAGTGATTTTAACCAGAATCCAAGTTAATGCTGGTCCCCACCTGCAGGACACTTTCATATTGGGATATTAGTTTCCAATGGGTCACTCCTGGTGGCTCCCTCCCCCTTCTGTTTATCCTCCCATATCAGTCCAAACATTCCCACTCTGCTTTACTCTCCCACGTGGTATCTTCAGTACACGTAGAAATCCAACAGTGTATAATCCTACATTTCAGCCTGATTTCATGGGTGTTCGCAGTGTTCTGGTAGATATTTAGCTCACTTTAGGGTACCAGTTGAAACAGGGTCTCCTACTTCTCCACCATCTTGCCCCTCCTCCAAAAAGTATCTTTTTAATAGGGATCTGATGTGTGTGTGTGTGTGTGTGTGTGTGTGTAATCAATAGAGATGGCATAATTTTATTTTAATTTTACAACAAATGATTTTAATAATAGTTTAGGAAAAATTAATATACTTTTTAAAATTTTATTAAACCATCGTGAACCTCAAAGGAAAACTTCAGAAAGGTGAACAATAAGATAAAGACAATGTATATTAATAATGATACACATTTAGGAAAGTGTAGTTTAGTAGAAAATAGTAGAGGAAAAAACAAGAGGAAAAACTCTAAAAGAATACCAAAAAGGGCTCATCAATTTAATTTTCATGAAATTAAAAATAAACAAACCAAAAACAACATAATCAACTCCAACATATTGAACCACTACTCTGATTAAGCATCTGAAACAAAGTGGTTTGAACATCTAGTACACGATGTTTGGAAAGTCTGCAGTAGCCTGCAGCTACAACTTTCATTTCAAAAGAAATTGTCAGCAGGGAAGGGAAACCAGTTAAGATAAAGTAAGAAATGAACGAAACTTGACTCAAGTCTCTAAGCAATACATTTTAGGCATGGGGAAAATACTGCATGCATCTATCTTTAGAATGAGACCCCAGAGTCTAGCTTATTAAAGAGATAGACATTATTTTGAAATTTCTCCAATATTTGGGTGAGATTGACCAAATATCCAACTAGCCTTGATAACTCCACATCTATAATTTTAAATCTTAGTTTTCATATCTGTAAAATTGCTTCAATAATTTAATACATCTTGTAGTGTTTTGAGAATTGTGTAAGAAGATGCATGTAAAAGACTTAGTGCAGTGTCTGACAAGTAACAAATAATAAATTACAGGTATATAGTCATAACATGCTAAAAAGAGTTTACTGTCTATTTAGTAGTAGTGGTAGTAGTAACAGTAGTAGTATAGTATCAGTACTATAAATAATATGAACTCTGAATGCAGTATCTCATTTGTTACACACAACAAATGCATAGGATACATATCTCTATTTTGCAAATGTAGAAACACATAATAATCCAAACCTGACTAAATCTAGAATTCTTAAAATTGATGCATATTGCCTGATGAGTAGTAGTGAGTTCTCAAAATAACAGGTAAGAATAATGCAAGTATTAGATAGCCATATCCACTCTCACTATAAAAATATGTAAGGCTTTTTTTGTTTTGTTTTGTTTTTGTTTGTTTGTTTGTTTTTTAGCCCTTTATGTTCAGAAGTAATTCTTCAGAACAAGTTCAAATATTCCATGAGCTTTTCTATATAAAAGCTTTAGAACCTCTCCCAATCCTGATGTTAAATAAGTTTGTGGTCCATAGAATTTTCCTGTGTGGATATAAAGCTCTGGGAAATATTAATCAAAGAAATGGTACAGGCATGATATGCTGTTTCATAGACTTTGGTTAGGGTTGAAGATGGACCATGCAGGAAAAGGAAACAAATTAATTTCTGGTTTGTATATGCCAGGTGGTAAAGTAAGTTTAGTATTATCTCACATAATCTCTCAGTAATTCCAAGAAGCAGTTCTCATGAATCTCATTTTACTAAGAAGAGAACTCAAGGTCCTAAGTAAAATTCCCTAAGATATAGAATTTTTGCCAAGGAATTTCATGATCTATTTTCAATTATCTCCAAAAAGTAGGCACTCACCTTTTTAGTGATGTATGTTTTATGAAAAATCATAGAATATATATACTTAGTATTTTTGAACTTGAATTTTATTTTGCTTGTTGGCAACATATCTACCATAACCCAATTATCAAATTCATAATACTCAATGATATTTAAGGCTTAGAAAGTGATATACTTTCTGGTTTTTATGTGAAATATTTTAAGTTATACCCAGCAATGGGTTTCCTCATTTTAACATGCTTGGCAGAAAACTGGTAAAATATACATTAACACATCACAGACAGAATTACATCCTCAAAGCTCTATCAAGAAATGTATCCAAGCATTGGGGATATCTTCAAAAATAATTTATTAACACAGAAACTGAAATTTTTATGCATGTGTCATTGTTGCTTTCATAAAAGATGCCACAGCTAATGGCATGTTTGAAAGCCAAAGCTAGAAAGTATTTATTTAATTACATAATTTACCAATATTTTCACATTAAATATAATTGTTGACATATGTGATATTACATTAATATAATGATTTACATTTACAAAGTAAGTTTTAAATGTAAATTATTTTATTCTCCCTGCAGCAAAATGTAGAGAGCATTTTTCTTTTGAACTAAAAGTCAAAAGTAAAGAAAATTAAAAGAATCCATTGTCTAAATCTCAAATACATGCTGAATGTTTGTGTGCATTTCTTTGCTTTATTTTTACTTATCCTATATTCTCAGTATATTTAGAATAATTTTTACTATTTAAGTAGGTACCAGAAATTTCTCTAGGAGAAACAGTGATTAAAGTGAAGCCAGAATTAAAAAAAAAATTCAGATATTCAAATCTTTATGAACTACACTCATTATGTATCATAGTTAAGAACCAGTTCAAAGGCCTTTGGGGTTTATAATCATTATCAGTCCTCTTTTAGAAAAACCATTTTATCTATACTGACTACAAAGTAGAAACTATTTGATTTAATATTTCATACAAAGGACTAATTAGTATGTCTCTTAGAGTGGGGTTAATGTTAGTAGATGGACAAAACATAGCCCATCTCTTCCTCTCCTTTCTATTACTTACACATGTGATGACCCATTGTTTCTAGAGGTGAGTTTCCTATAAATCTAGAAACAAAAATTGCATTTCCATAATGATTACTAACAGTCTTTCAGTCACTTCCCTTTAAAGAATTAATCTATCTGCAGGATATATTTTGCTTCATTTAGATATAATAGTGAATTAGATTATTTTCATCTCAGATACTTTATTTAAAATAGTGATACAACAATTTTGAACTCCTCGATTCCAATAGACTTTTAAATAGATTTTTAAAGATATTGACTTATTTTGATTTATTACCAATCCTAGTCTTTTATTGGTACCCTTTCAGTCAGATATATTTCCAGCTGAGAAGTTTTCAGATTTTGCAAGTGCAAACTATTAAGTTTGTATAATGATGAATACCATTTTCAGCATGGGCTTCAACAACAGTACTTAACTAGACATATTTCTTTTTTCAATAAAATATTATTTAAAATGTTAATTATAGATAGATTATTAATATAGATAGAATGTCAGTAGTGTTATAGCATTTCAAATTATTTTCCACCAAATAAGTTCCAGAAAGTCAGATTTTGCAGTGAAAGGGTATTTTTAAAAATTTTCTACTTTATAAAGGAAACTTTTAGAATGATATTGAAAATAACAGATTTTTCAATTTATATCAATATTTCATATCTCATCAAAACATCTGAAAACTTAATTGTTTTTAAGTAAAACATAACCACATCTAAACTACAAGTCAATCCTTCAATTCCCCACCCCACACACTCTCAACCCCTGTATTTAGGATTTCCAATGTGCACTTTTTTTTTTTTTAAGATTTTACTTATTTTCATTTAGGATTCTGGGATTATGGTCTGAGCTGAAGGCAGCCACTTAAATCACTGAAATGGATGTTGACAGTGTCAACAAAACACTGTTTCTAAAAATGAAGAAAGAAGGAAAGAAAGGAAAAAGGAAGAAAGACAAAAGAAAGAAAAAAAGAAAAAAGAAAGAAAGAGAGAAAGAAAGAAAGAAAGAAAATAAAAGAGGAAGGAAGGAAGGAGAAAGAAAGAAAGAAAGAAAGAAAATAAAAGAGGAAGGAAGAAAGGAGAAAGAAAGAAAGAAAGAAAGAAAGAAAGAAAGAAAGAAAGAAAGAAAGAAAGAAAGAAAAGAAAGAAAGAAAGAAAGAAAGAAGGAAAGAAAGAAAGAAAGAGAAAGAAAGAAAGAAAGAAAGAAAGAAAGAAAGAAAGAAAGAAAGAAAAGAAAGTTTAAAAAAAAAATGTTCCTTCAATAGGTTTTGGACCCTGATTATCATTTGCCACTGCAGAAATTCTGAGTCAAAATTAAAACACAAGCAAAACAAAATGAAAGAGAGAAAGAACAAGATCTGGAACTTATGAAACTCTTATATTCTAGCAAAATAAATACAAAATATGCAACTTCTGTATACTAAAACTTTTCTATCACATGTCATATGGTTGATTTCCATAGAAGTATTGTAGTAAAAACTCACAGATACCAATTTTAATATATACTTTACTATTTACTTTAAAAAATGTATTGCATAAGAAAAGGATAAGCATGCTAACAAGACAATAACTGGGAAAACTTCACTTTCACATTTCACATAAATAAATAGTATATTTGGAGCTTTTATTTTATATATAGATACAATCTCAAATGTCTCCTAAAATTACCAAGGGGTAAGCAAAGAAGAAAGAACATTACAGAAATGTAGTAATGTGAAGAAGATTTAGGGACAGTCACCAAGTAAGGAGACAGTAAGTAAGTAAGGAGAAGCTTTGTAGCCTACTTGAGCAAAATTTTTAAAAGTCACTTAAAAGGAATTTGAATGGCATAATGTAAACATTTCAGTTTTTGTCCTATAAAACCTTAAGAGCCTATCAGTTCTTTTTCTTACTATTGATTTGCAGTGATGTCTAATGGAGGGCCTGATTTCTTCATCAGAGAGAAACTTCCATTTAAAAGTGATCTCACAGATAAAATGACAAAGAACATTAGAAAATGCACAGATATGAAGTAAATTCAAAGTTAAAAGAAATTAGAAAATTAAAAGGGAAGGAGCCACAGATAATAAAATCATGTGAAAATGATTTTAAAATAGGCTGTGGTAAAAATGTTCAAAGAGCAAAAGGAAGAAATAGAGTAAGATTAAGTGAGCATTAGTAATTTGTCCAATATTACAATTTCAGAGAGATAGATTGAAATTCAGTCTCAGATAATGACTTCACAGCCTCCTTTTTTTGGGGGGGGTGGTTTTAATTCATGTTACCTTGCTTCCTTATATCTTAGTACTATTTGTCTAAAGCATAAGACTCAAAAAGACAATTCCATCATACTTCTAAATCTGTCCCTGCCATGTACTTACTAAATAGGCTTGGGGAGGTTATAGAATTTCTAGGACTAAGACTCATAATTTGTATTATATATTGTTAAACAGAGCAAAAAGTTTACAAAAACTGACTTAAGTAAGCATATAGTGAATGTATGTCAAATATTTTATTTTTTGTAGTTGATTAACGAGGGAAACAACAGGGTGTTGAAATCACTTCAAAGTGCATTTGAGCTGCTGGGGAGTTGTGGCAATCTAATACAAGAATGTTGAGTTTTTTGTTTTTGTTTTTTTTTTTTTTTAAGATACAAAATAGGTTCATGTCATTTAGAGCAATATATTATAATCTTCAGACTTATTTTTTCCATCTCAGATTTTTTTTTGTATCTTACCTTGAAAATGATCTACAAAATAAATCTGCCCTTACAAAAGGTAAAATACTTCAGTTAGCAGAAAATCAACTAGAGGCACTAGACCAGAAATTTCCCATAGGAAGAGCTAGCAATCTTTTTGCTTTTTTCTAAGCTTCATATATCATGTCCAACTGTTCCTCTTTTTTCCTTTTCTTTCTTTCCTTTCCTTCCTTCCTTCCTTTCTTTCTCTTTCTTTCTTTCTTCTTTCTCTCCTTCTTTCATTCTTTTTTTCTTTATTTTTTGTACAATAATTCCTTCCCATTGACTAGAAAGGGAGGAGGGGAAGAAGCCTAAAATTTCATTGATGTTATAGGAATCTACTCAAGATCAAATTCTGTGAAAAGTCTTTATTTGGCTGTAGAATATACAGGTTTTATTCAACTATAGAATATACAGTCTCTATTTGGCTATGGAATATACATTTATGGAATGTATATAGGGTTTATGTCAACAAACTAAGTTTCTGAAAAAAATATAAAAAGAAGTATCAGAAAGTAAAATAAGTCATAAAATATGCTTTCAGGATATACAAATACTAAGTTTAAAATGCTCCAGCTTACTAGGATACTGGGCCTTAAATTAACACAAAAAAACTATGAAAATTGATGAATATGCTGCCATTTCAATTGTATGTTACTATTTTGGTATGTGGTATACTTTGAACAATTCTAATATTCTGAGTGGTTACAATGTTAAAAGTCACATTTTATTATATTGTGATTTTAGGTGTGATGACTTTCATCAGATCCTTTCTTTATGGGGTATGTTAAATTTTTTCTGTCATTCAAATAAGAATTAATTTATTTATAAAAGAGAGAAGAAAAGGAAGAGGATAATTATTAATACTAAAGTCCTTGGATTAGTGTAAATTTAAATTGGTGCCATTCCTGTGTTAGCTGGGGGAACTCAGGGACCAGATTCTCACTTTATGTAGATTTTTTTTTTTTCTTTTTTGGGTGTGTATCACCTGTATGACTTTTTTTTTTTTTTTTTCCTTAAGAGAGAGGGCTTGCATGAGTTGGGGGTGGGAGAGGTGAGGGGCAGAGGGTGAGAGAGGGAATCTTAAGCAGACCCCTGATCAGCATGGAGCTTGGCTGGGGGTGCCTCATGACCCTGAGATCATGAGCTGAGCCAAAACCAAGAATGGGGTGTTTAACTGACTGAGTTACTCAGGTGTCCTCATGACTTTTTAATTGGCTTTTAATATGAGTTTTTTTTTAAACTACTAAATGTTTTCACCTTTGATAAGAAGTGCCATCATCAGTATGTCTTAGTCATATATGGTGTTTTCTTGCTTCCATATTCTCCATTCATATATTTATTATTTATTATAAATATTTATTTTATTTTATTTATAAATAATTATATTTATAAATGAAAAATTATTTATTGTAATTAAACAAATATTTATTGGGTCCAGACACTCAGGTAGGGTCAGTAGGAAGGAATCATAAAGTTATTAAAAGAACATAAAGTCAATATACTTAAGGTTAGAATACAAGAAAATGTCTCAATTCTTTGTGGATATTTGATTCATGTTATCTGAATGTAGCTGCTTTATTTTGGGCCTGTGACATCCTAGATGAATAGCTTTCATAAATGGGAAATTATGCAAGTGTTGGCCCTGGGACCAAAAGGAAAGTCTTTGAGGCACCTGGGTGGCTCGGTTCTGGGATCGAGCCCCACATTGGACTCCCTGCTCAGTGGGAAGCCTGCTTCTCCCTCTCCCCCTCCACCTGCTTGTGTTCCCTCTATTGCTCTCTTTATGTCAAATAAAAAATTCTAAAAAAGGGGGGGTCATTGATCCATCTATTTTCCACAGAGGAATTTTCTCTATTAAAAAAAAAAAAAAAAATATATATATATATATATATATATATATATATATATATATATAAAACATTGTTCACTTTCATCTACCAGGACATTTCTCTATTACACACGTTATTAATATTTTTCATTGTATTCTTCAAAGTCCTTAATATCATCACCTATCTTGTCATCTCACCATGGAGAATATATTTGTGAATATTCTTGTCATGCATCTACTAACATATTCCCTGCTTAAAGAATGGCACAACACCCTAGTTAACCATACGCTAGAGATTTGCAGAGTTTTATGGGTAAACTGAGACTATAGTTTTACTCCAGCTAATTTTTTTCAGGCAGAGGAAGCAGTCATACTTAAAACGTGAATTCTGGAGTAACAACAACATTAATAGGGCTTGAATTAGTATTAAGTATAGACCTTAGTCAAATAATTCCTCTGGATTTCACTACTTGGGTCCATTAATGTCACATTTAAGTTTAGACCTTCTCCAGTCACTGGCAATAATTCTATATTTAAGAAGAGATATGTAAGGAACTCAAGGTCAGGATTTTATGATCTTTGCATCAATTCATTCTTGGTATTACTTTGTCTTAGTACATTGATTTTAGTAATTAAGCTCTTGCTTTGACCTCTTTTAATCAAGCCACTTCTTACATCCATCTCTAACAGTTGAATCCCTACATTTTCATTTATAAATAAACCTATTCTTTGTTTTCTTGCACATTATACTAGTTCCTTCTAGTTTTGTTTTTTGTTTATGACTTTATTTTATTTTATTCATCATGATAAGTGTATTCCTTAATCCCCATCTTCCCACCCACCTCCCCTCTGGTAACCATCAGTTAGTTCTTTATAGTTTGTCTCTCTCTCACTTTCTTTTTTTTCCCTTTGTTCATTTGCTTTGTTTCTTCAATTCCATACAACAGTGAGGTAACATGGTATTTGTCTTTCTCTGGCTGGCTTATTTAAGTTAGCATTATACACTCTAACTCTACTCAAGTTGTTGCAAATGGAAAAGTATTATTTTTTATTACTGAATAATAATCTATATATAGATAGACAGATAAATATTGACATAGATATAGATAGATATAGATATAGATATAGATATAGATATAGATATATCACCTTTTCTTTATCCATTCATCTATCAATGGAGATTTGGGATGGTTCCATAGTTTGGCTGTTGTAGATAGTGTTGTTATAAACATAGGGGTGCATATATCCCTTTGAGTTAGTATTTTGGATTTTTTGGATAAATACCCAGTAACATGATTACTGGATCATAAGGTAGTTATATTTTCAATTTTTTGAGGACCCTCCATACTGTTTTCCAGAGTGGCTGCACCAGTTTGCAGTCCCTCCTTAGTACATAAGAGTTCCTTTTTCTCCACATCCTCACCAACATGTGTTTTTTCTTGAGTTTTTTACTTTAGCCATTCTGACAAGTGCAAGGTGATATCTCATTGTAATTTTGATTTTTATTCCCCTGATGAAGAAATATGTTGAGCATCTTTTAATGTGTCTGTTGGCTTCTGTATATCTTCTTTGGAAAAATATCTGTTCATGTTTTCTGTCCATTTTTTAATTGGATTATTCATTTGGGTACTGAACATTTATTGGATATGTAATTTGCCAATATCTTCTCCCATTCAGTAGGTTGCCTTTTAGTTTTCTTATTTCCTTCACTGTACAGAATTTTTTTTTTTATGTTGTAGTCCCGCTAGTCTATTTTTTCTTTCATTTCCCTTGCCTCAGGGACATATCACTGCCCTTTTGATGATAACCTCAGAAGATTAATTTTAATTACATTAAGACTCATCTCATAATTTTTGGTTAGATTATTACATGTATGGGTCCAAAGAAGTGTTAATTAATTATATAAGCTTTTTTTAAACCATGCAATGTTGAGCCAGAGAATTAACTTTAATCTGTAAATTATCATTAGGAGTCTGGATTGCACTTCTAAAAGTCATATTATTCTTGTATACTAAAGCTATAAAAATAACACATAAAACACTGTCTACTTGTTCTTAGCCACATTCTCTTTAAATATGGTAAATTGCACTCTTTTCAAGGCCCTCAAAGTTTGCTAAGGTTAATGAACTCCCTAACTGCTTGTGAAACCGAGGTCCTAAATATCAGGTACCAATAAAACAATAAATACATTGTGAACAATATTCTAAATAAGTAAGAAGAATTGTATTTTCCTCATTAATTTAGTTTTAACAATTAATTCTTGCTTGTGTGGATCTTGGGTCAGTAGTCTCTGTTTCTGAACTAAAAATTTTAAAATCCTAACAAAGACCACATTCACAGTCAAAAGTTGCATAAATCACATCAGCTTGCTAGCCTGCATCAAAGGCTATATTCTCTGAAGTAATAACAGGATTTCAAAGAGCCTGATGCAGTTCTTCCCATAGAGCTCTGGATTGTAAAGACAGATTTTGAATTGTAGCAAGGAATTTACAGGGAAGATAGGGAAGCAGAAATCTGAGAGTTAAGACCAATGGCTCTGGTTAATTTATTTCAGTAACTATATAAAAATGGAAAAAATATTAAATTATCTTAAATCACAATGTGTAAATATTTCATAAGTATGTGACCCATGTTTCCTCACTGCTAAGAATATAGTATGTACAGGGAAGGCATGGGAGATATCCAGTGTCCTCCCAGGAAGCATACAATTTCTGAAATATTCATGTTAGTAACATTTAACCTTACAAGCTTAATTTAGTAAAGTCTGAGTGTGTCTTTTGACTTTACATTTCTTCCCATGCATCTCCTCTAATAATGATGAAGTAATATATGCCCAATACATATGAAACAATTCTACCATTTTTTTTAACAATAAAGAACAAAACTTTGTGATTTCTATAACTTTGGGGGAAATCTCAAAGGTAGTTCTTTGTATATATTTTTTCTATATATAGTATCAGATATTGGAAAAGAGATAGAAGAGTCTTGAGAGGAGATTGTCATCTTGTCTAAAAATCATAAGTGCATAGGAAACAACTTGATTATGAAATGACAATTCATTTAAAATAAAAAGAGAAAGATAACACAAATGTTATAAAACTTAGTTCTTTGATAAGCAAGAAAACTTTGTTCACTATTTTTTTGCTTTTGTAAATAATTAAGGGTCCAATAAATTCAAAACAAGCAGATAAAATTATTCTTCAGATGAGATATAGAATCTTTGTCTCTGAACGGCATAGAAGTATTACATAAAATGTTACCTTTACTCATTAAGAGCTCTGGACCCAGTAGTGCCTTTCAATGAAGAGAAAGCTAAATTTTCATTTTGCACTAATATACTATTTGATAGGAAAGTTGTCATGAGTTCCATTTTTCTTCTTGAATTTTTCATAAATAAGCTTGGCAAAAATAATGAACTTTTCCAAAAAGTTAACACAATTAATAATAATATCTTTGCAGATTCAGACATTATGAAACAGGAAAAAAAAAAAAAAGAATTCACTCCCCTTAATATTCAACAATGCTCTGCCATCCCTAAAATGTGTCTTTTATTATTCTTTCAAATTCAGGAACAAATTGATACTGTATAGCAAAGTAGGTTTTCTTTTTCATTAAAAAAAAAAAAATCACCCCATTTCCTTTCATACATGGTGATATTTTTCCACCAGTATTGGTTCTAGATAGACTCAACAACCATATTCATCATAACTCTTAAGCAAGAAAATAACCTTATTTCACACAGAAAATAGACCTATAAAATTTAGAACTGTTTTCACACATATTAACAAACTAGCAAAATTTATGAATAACCATAACACAATTTTTATAGCTATAACATCCTTGTACATTTTTGTAAGTGAAAGAATAAACATCTCTATTCCTATAACCCAGTAAATTTGTCATTACATAGTGTGTATGTATGTGTATGTGTGTGTATATATATATATATATATACATAGGTCTCTTGTATTACTCAGAAATTATGTAATTACTTAAGAATTATTCATTAACTAGCCCAGTTTAATACTCATTTAAGATTTCAAGTGTCCTAAAAAACTTGGAAATTATTTTCAAGTTATTATACTAAACATATAATTGTTATTATAAAAAATCTATACAGATATTATTCTATTTGGTTGAACACTAATTTATATTTTCCTAATTTCAATGATTACATAGGAGTAAAGGTCAATATTTTAATCATGAAGCTAGTTTAAGACACTTAGAAATTTAAGATGAATGAGGCTATTGTGAGTAAACAACACAAAATATAACTAAAAAACAAAATGTATCACATTCTATATTGATAAACCTGAGAAAAGATATCAAAGAAAAGTTCTTTAAAAATTTCTTAAACCAAGGGGTGCCTGTGTATCTCAGTGGGTTAAGCCTGTGCCTTTAGCTCAGGTCATTATTTCAGGGTCCTGGAATCCAACCCTGCATTGGGCTCTCTCTCAGCAGGGAGCCTTCTTCCCCCTCTCTCTTTGCCTGGCTCTCTGCTTACTTGTGATCTCTCTTTTTCTGTGTCAAATCAATAAAAAAAAAATCTTAAAAAACAATTCTTAAACCAAAAGTATTAAACCACTTTTATTATATAAAATTCACTTAAAAGTATTATATTAGCTTGATTAAAATATATTTCAGTAAAACCATAGCCTTTAGCACTCTGCATGCAGGCTGCAAGACTGGGGTCTGAGTCAGCTCCAAACCCTCCCCTGAAAGAGGTCCATGCAGGCACTAGCTGTAGCTCTCTAGGACTGGTGAGAGTCTAAACACTCCCAGCTTGGGCCAGTATGAAAGTCTCAGCGTGCTATCTCTGGTTGTGATCTCTGCAGTGGTCTGGACCTGCCCTGATAGCCACAGCAAAGGCAGCACCTGGAAGCCAGCTCTCTGGACTAATAGTGCTCATGGTTTTAGTAACACTGGGGTATAAGTGGGAGCTCCTATGACCCCTGAGACTGTGGCTAGGGATGTGCTCTGCCAGTGGGAGGTAGCAGAGGGGAGTCTGTGTGCTCTAGACCACCCAGAGGGGAACAGACTGAGACTTCTCTCCAAGATGGAGGTCTGGGTGTAATTTGTTTTCCTCTAAACCTTCAAAGAACTGCCAAAAGCCGCCACGGGTGGGGAAACAAAAACAAAACAGAAAACAAAAGCCTGAAAAAGCAGTTTCCTCAAAGCCCAGCCCCTTGATATGGGGTAGGAGGACTCAACTTTAGCAAGACTGCTGAAAAACCACCTGGCAGGCCCCATCCCCAGAGAGCCAGCACCCCCCCCAAACAAACAAACAAACAAACAAACAAACAAAACAAGAGGAAAACCACCACAGGGTCTGCTTAAAACTGTAAAACCCCAATATTAGGGGAAAGAAGATATTAAGCTCCCAGTATTGCCCTAAAGCCTGTATACTTCATAGATACAAGTTTTATTTTTAATTCGTTCCCACTATTCTTGTTCTTTTTATTTTTTTATAATTTTTTAACCTATTTACCATCACAATGAGACCTTCAGTACAAAAATTCCATCATAACCTTTTAACTTGAAATTATTAATACATATACATGTGTTTTTCTTTTGCTTTTCTATTTTTTTAATATTCATATAGAGATAAGCTTCAAGGTAATCCTCTTTCCCCAAACAATACTACCTACCCCCATATATAAACCAGTTTTAATCCCCCTTTATCTTGGGAAAGTTTAGTCCTTTAACAAAGATATCAAGATACACCCAGGAAGAATCAAAATAACCTTCCTCATCCACACTGAGAATTTATAACCTCCCTCTCATCTTTTTCTTCTGTCAGTGTTTCTGTGTATTTTTTTTTTTTCTGGTAGTATATAAATCTTATACTTGGGGTTCATTTTGGCTGGGTTCTTTTTTTCCTTGTCATTTACTTTTGTCACTCTTTTTGTTTGTTTTTGTTTGTATACTTTATAAATCTTATCTTTGGGGACCATTCAGGCTGGGTTTTCTCCCTTTTTTTTTTCTTTCTTTTTTTTTTCCTGTCTCTATTTCTCTCTCTCTCTCCTCTTTTTTTTTTTTTTTTCATTTTTCTTTCTTTTTGGTGGGGACTCCTGATTACTCAGAAGTATTCCAGGGTGCACTTTGCCTGGATCACAGTTGATATATTTAGCTACACATCCCCTCTGCCATCTCTGACCAAAATGACTAGGAGGACGAATGCCCAACAGAGGAAAAGTTCAGAGACTGTGTGTTCCATCAGAGCTATTGGATATGGACATAAACAGTATGCCAGAAAGGGAATTCACACTAACAATTATCCAGGCAATGGCTAGGTTGGAGAAAACCATTGATGACAAAATGGAATCGATTATAGCAGAAGTGAAAGCCACCAGGGAAGATGTTAACAATGCTATCAATGAGTTCCAATCTAATCTAAATTCTCTAACAGCTAGGGTAACTGAGGCAGATGATAGAATTAGTGATCTAGAGGACAAACTGATAGAGAAAAAGGATCACAAGGAGGCCAGGAACAAACAGCTTAGAAGCCATGAACACAGAATTAGGGAAATAAATGACGCCATGAAATGTTCCAACGTCAGAATTATTGGAAGCCCTGAGCAGGAGGAGAAAGAAAGAAGACTAGAGGATATAGTTGAACAAATTCTCCATGAAAATTTTCCCAATCTGGGGAATGGAACCAGCTTTCATGTCCTAGAGACAGAAGGGTCTCCCCGAAGATCATAGAATCTAGAGAGACCTCAAGACAACTGATTGTGAAACTGATGAATCATAATTTTAGACAGAAACTCTTGAAAGCAGCTAGGGGGAAGAGATTCCTTATGTATAAAGAAAGCCCATCAGAATAACATCAGACCGGTCCACAGAAACCTGGCAAGCCAGAAAAGGCTGGCAAGATGTTTCAGGGTACTAAGTGAAAAGAACATGCAGCCAAGAATACTTTATCCAGCAAGACTGACATCAGAATGACAGGAGAGATAAAGAGCTTCCAAGACCGTCAAGGTTTAAAAGAATATATGACCACAAAACCAGCACTACAAAAAATACTAAAGGGAGGTTCTATAAAAGAACAAAGAACCCAAGAGTGTCATTGGACAGAAATTTATGGAGACAATCTATAGAAATAAGGACTTCACAGGTAACAAAATGTCAATAAAAACATATCTCTCAATAATCACTCTCATTGTGAAGGGTCTAACCACTCCCATAAAATGGCACAGGGTTGCAGACAGGATAAAATGACAGAACCCATCCATATGTTGTCTATAAGAGACCCATTTTGAACTTAAGGATACATCCAGACTGAAATTGAAGGGTTGGAGAAGCATCTTTCATGAAAATGGACCTCAAAAGAAGGCTGGAGTAGCTATTCTCATATCAGATAAATTAGACTTTAAACTAAAGACTGTACTCAGAGGTACAGAAGGACACTATATCATTCTTGAAGGGTCTATCCATCAATAAGATCTAACAATTGTAAATATTTATGACCTTAATATGGGGGCAGCCAACTACATAAGACAACTGTTAATCAAGATAAAGAGTGATATGAATACATTAATAGTAGGGGATTTTAACATGCCACACTCAGTAAAAGACAGATCATCCAGGCAGTAATTCAATAAAGAAACAAGAGCATTGAATGACACATAAGACCAGATGGACCTCATAGATATATACAGAACATTCCACCCTAAAATAACGGAATACTCATTCTTCTCAAGAGCACATGGAAACTTTCTCCAGAATAGACCACCTACTGCATCACAAATCAGGACTCAACTGATACCAAATGATTGAGATTATTCCCTGGACATTCTCAGACCACAATGCTTTAAAACTGGAACTCAACCACAAGAAAAAGTTTGGGAAGAATTCAAATACCTGGAAGCTAAAGACCACCTTGCTTAAGAATGTTTGGATCAGGGGGAGGAGTCAAGATGGCGGAGAAGTAGCAGGCTGAGACTACTTCAGGTAGCGGGAGATCAGCTAAATAGCTTATCTAAAGATTGCAAACACCTACAAATCCAACGGGAGATTGAAGAGAAGAAGAACAGCAATTCCAGAAACAGAAGATCAACCACTTTCTGCAAGGTAGGACTGGCGGAGAAGTGAATCCAAAGCGACGGGAAGATAGACTGCGGGGGGAGGGGCCGGCTCCCGGCGAGCAGCAGAGCAACGGAGCAAAATCAGGACTTTTAAAAGTCTGTTCCGCGGAGGGACATTGCTCCAGAGGCTTAACCGGGGTGAAGCCCAGGCGGGGTCAGCGCAACCTCAGGTCCCGCAGGGTCGCAAAAGGATCGGGGGTGTCTCAGTGTCGCAGAGCTTACCGGTATTAGAACGGGGAAGCCGGCTGCAGAGACAGAGCCGAGGAGTGACCCTCAGCTCAGGGTTGCCTTGAACCGGTCGCAGACTCGGTCAGCTCGGAGCGCGGCCAGAGGCCAGGGTGACGGGAGTCATTTGGCGCTGTTCTCTGAGGGCGCACTGAGGAGTGGGGCCCCGGGCTCTCGGCTCCTCCGGGCCGGAGACCAGGAGGCCGCCATCTTTATTCCCGTCCTCCAGACTCTACGGAAAGCGCTCAGGGAACAAAAGCTCCCGAAAGCGAACCCGAGCGGATGACTCAGCGCGGCCCCGGGTAAGGGCGGTGCAACTCCACCTGGGGCAAAGACGCTTGAGAATCACTACAACGGGCCCCTCCCCCAGAAGATCTACGGGAAACCCAGCCAGGACCAAGTTCACCTACCAAGGAGAACAGCGGAATTCCAGAGGAGAAGAAAGCAAAGCACGGAACTCATGGCTTTCTCCCCATGATTTTTTAGCCTTGCAGTTAATTTAATTTTTTCTTTTTCAATTTTTTTTTCTTTTTCTCTTCTTCTGCTAATTTTTTTTTAACTTTTACCGTTTTCTTTTTTTAACGTTTTTTAAATAGTTTATCTAATATATATATATTTTTTCCTCTTTTTATATTTTTTCTTTATCGGCTTTCTTTTTTTTAATAGTTTTTTTTTCTTTCTTTCTTTCTGAACCCCTTTTATCCCCTTTCTCCCCCCTCACAATTCAGGATCTCTTCTGATTTGGCTAAAGCATATTTTCCTGGGGTTGTTGCCACCCTTTTAGTATTTTACTTGCTCCTTCATAAACTCTTATCTGGACAAAATGACAAGGCGGAAAAATTCACAACAAAAAAAAGAACAAGAGGCAATACCAAAGGCTAGGGACCTAATCAATACAGACATTGGTAATATGTCAGATATAGAGTTCAGAATGATGATTCTCAAGGTTCTAGCCGGGCTTGAAAAAGGCATGGAAGATATTAAAGCAACCCTCTCGGGAGAGATAAAAGCCCTTTCTGGAGAAATAAAAGAACTAAAATCTAACCAAGTTGAAATCAAAAAAGCTATTAATGAGGTGCAATCAAAAATGGAGGCTCTCACTGCTAGGATAAATGAGGCAGAAGAAAGAATTAGTGATATAGAAGACCAAATGACAGAGAATAAAGAAGCTGAGCAAAAGAGGGACAAACAGCTACTGGACCACGAGGGGAGAATTCGAGAGATAAGTGACACCATAAGACGAAACAACATTAGAATAATTGGGATTCCAGAAGAAGAGGAAACAGAGAGGGGAGCAGAAGGTATATTGGAGAGAATTATTGGAGAGAATTTCCCCAATATGGCAAAGGGAACAAGCATCAAAATCCAGGAGGTTCAGAGAACCCCCCTCAAAATCAATAAGAATAGGTCCACACCCCGTCACCTAATAGTAAAATTGACAAGTCTTAGTGACAAAGAAAAGATCCTGAAAGCAGCCCGGGAAAAGAAGTCTGTAACGTACAATGGTAAAAATATTAGATTGGCAGCAGACTTATCCACAGAGACCTGGCAGGCCAGAAAGAGCTGGCATGATATATTCAGAGTACTAAATGAGAAAAACATGCAGCCAAGAATACTATATCCAGCTAGGCTATCATTGAAAATAGAAGGAGATTAAAAGCTTCCAGGACAAACAAAAACTGAAAGAATTTGCAAATACCAAACCAGCTCTACAGGAAATATTGAAAGGGGTCCTCTAAGCAAAGAGAGACCCTAAAAGTAGTAGATCAGAAAGAAACAGAGACAATATACAATAACAGTCACCTTACAGACAATACAATGGCACTAAATTCATATCTCTCAATACTTACCCTGAATGTTAATGGGCTAAATGCCCCAATCAAAAGACACAGGGGATCAGAATGGATTAAAAAAAAAAAAATCTATATGTTGCCTACAAGAAACTCATCTTAAACCCGAAGACACCTCCAGGTTTAAAGTGAGGGGGTGGAAAAGAATTTACCATGCTAATGGACATCAGAAGAAAGCAGGAGTGGCAATCCTTATATCAGATCAATTAGATTTTAAGCCAAAGATTATAATAAGAGATGAGGAAGGACACTATATCATACTCAAAGGAACTGTCCAACAAGAAGATCTAACAATTTTAAATATCTATGCCCCTAACGTGGGAGCAGCCAACTATATAAACCAATTAATAACAAAATCAAAGAACCACATTGACAAGAATACAATAATAGTAGGGGATTTTAACACTCCCCTCACTGAAATGGACAGATCATCCAAGCAAAAGGTCAACAAGGAAATCAAGGCCTTAAATGACACACTGGACCAGATGGACATCACAGATATATTCAGAACATTTCATCCCAAAGCAACAGAATACACATTCTTCTCTAGTGCACATGGAACATTCTCCAGAATAGATCACATTCTTGGTCCTAAATCAAGTCTCAACTGGTATCAAAAGATTGGGATCATTCCCTGCATATTTTCAGACCACAATGCTCTAAAGCTAGAACTCAATCACAAGAGGAAATTTGGAAAGAACCCAAATACATGGAGACTAAACAGCATCCTTCTAAAGAATGAATGGGTCAACCAGGAAATCAAAGAAGAATTGAAAAAATTTATGGAAACAAATGATAATGAAAACACAACAGTTCAGAATCTGTGGGACACAACAAAGGCAGTCCTGAGAGGAAAATATATAGCGGTACAAGCCTTTCTCAAGAAATAAGAAAGGTCTCAGGTACACAACCTAACCCTACACCTAAAGGAGCTGGAGAAAGAACAAGAAAGAAACCCTAAACCCAGCAGAAGAGAAATCATAAAGATCAGAGCAGAAATCAATGAAATAGAAACCAAAAAAACAATAGAACAAATCAACGAAACTAGGAGCTGGTTCTTTGAAAGAATGAATAAGATTGATAAACCCCTGGCCAGACTTATCAAAAAGAAAAGAGAGAGGACCCAAATAAATAAAATCATGAATGAAAGAGGAGAGATCACAACGAACACCAAAGAAATACAGACAATTATAAGAACATACTATGAGCAACTCTACGCCAACAAATTTGACAATCTGGAAGAAATGGATGCATTCCTAGAGACATATAAACTACCACAACTGAACCAGGAAGAAATAGAAAGCCTGAACAGACCCATAAGCAGTAAGGAGATTGAAACAGTCATCAAAAATCTCCAAACAAACAAAAGCCCAGGGCCAGACGGCTTCCCGGGGGAATTCTACCAAACATTTAAAGAAGAACTAATTCCTATTCTCCTGAAACTGTTCCAAAAAATAGCAATAGAAGGAAAACTTCCAAACTCATTTTATGAGGCCAGCATCACCTTGATCCCAAAACCAGACAAGGATCCCAACAAAAAAGAGAACTACAGACCAATATCCTTGATGAACACAGATGCAAAAATTCTCGCCAAAATACTAGCCAATAGGATTCAACAGTACGTTAAAGGGATTATTCACCACGACCAAGTGGGATTTATTCCAGGGCTGCAAGGCTGGTTCAACATCCGCAAATCAATCAATGTGATACAACACATTAATAAAAGAAAGAACAAGAACCATATGATACTCTCCCTAGATGCTGAAAAAGCATTTGACAAAGTACAGCATCCCTTCCTGATCAAAACTCTTCAAAGTGTAGGGATAGGCGGCACATACCTCAATATTATCAAAGCCATCTATGAAAAACCCACCGCAAATATCATTCTCAATGGAGAAAAAATGAAAGCTTTTCCGCTAAGTTCAGGAACACGGCAGGGATGTCCGTTATCACCACTGCTATTCAACATAGTACTAGAAGTCCTAGCCTCAACAATCAGACAACAAAAGGAAATTAAAGGCATCCAAATCGGCAAAGAAGAAGTCAAACTATCACTCTTCGCAGATGATATGATACTATATGTGGAAAACCCTAAAGACTCCACTCCAAAACTGCTAGAACTTGTACAGGAATTCAGTCAAGTGTCAGGATATAAAATCAATGCACAGAAATCAGTTGCATTTCTCTACACCAACAACAAGACAGAAGAAAGAGAAATTAAGGAGTCCATCCCATTTACAATTGCACCCAAAACTATAAGATACCTAGGAATAAACCTAACCAAAGAGACTAAGAATCTATACTCAGAAAACTATAAAGTACTCATGAAAGAAATTGAGGAAGACACAAAGAAATGGAAAAATGTTCCATGCTCCTGGATTGGAAGAATAAATATTGTGAAAATGTCTATGCTACCTAAAGCAATCTACACATTTAATGCAATTCCTATCAAAGTACCATCCATTTTTTTCAAAGAAATGGAACAAATAATCCTAAAATTTATATGGAACCAGAAAAGACCTCGAATCGCCAAAGGAATATTGAAAAAGAAAGCCAAAGTTGGTGACATCACAATTCCGGACTTCAAGCTCTATTACAAAGCTGTCATCATCAAGACAGCATGGTACTGGCACAAAAACAGACACATAGATCAATGGAACAGAATAGAGAGCCCAGAAATGGACCCTCAACTCTATGGTCAACTCATCTTCGACAAAGCAGGAAAGAATGTCCAATGGAAAAAAGACAGCCTCTTCAATAAATGGTGTTGGGAAAATTGGACAGCCACATGCAGAAAAATGAAATTGGATCATTTCCTTACACCACACACGAAAATAGACTCAAAATGGATGAAGGATCTCAATGTGAGAAAGGAATCCATCAAAATCCTTGAGGAGAACACAGGCAGCAACCTCTTCGAACTCAGCTGCAGCAACATCTTCCTAGGAACATCGCCAATGGCAAGGGAAGCAAGGGCAAAAATGAACTTTTGGGATTTTATCAAGATCAAAAGCTTTTGCACAGCAAAGGAAACAGTTAAAAAAACCAAAAGACAACTGACAGAATGGGAGAAGATATTTGCAAATGACATATCAGATAAAGGGCTAGTGTCCAAAATCTATAAAGAACTTAGCAAACTCAACACCCAAAGAACAAAGAATCCAATCAAGAAATGGGCAGAGGACATGAACAGACATTTCTGCAAAGAAGACATCCAGATGGCCAACAGACACATGAAAAAGTGCTCCATATCACTCGGCATCAGGGAAATACAAATCAAAACCACCATGAGATATCACCTCACACCAGTCAGAATGGTTAAAATTAACAAGTCAGGAAATGACAGATGCTGGCGAGGATGCGGAGAAAGGGGAACCCTCCTACACTGTTGGTGGGAATGCAAGCTGGTGCAACCACTCTGGAAAACAGCATGGAGGTTCCTCAAAATGTTGAAAATAGAACTACCCTATGACCCTGCAATTGCACTGCTGGGTATTTACCCTAAAGATACAAACATAGTGATCCGAAGGGGCACATGCACCCGAATGTTTATAGCAGCAATGTCTACAATAGCCAAACTATGGAAAGAACCTAGATGTCCATCTACAGATGAATGGATAAAGAAGATGTGGTATATATACACAATGGAATACTATGCAGCCATCAAAAGAAATGAAATCTTGCCATTTGCGACGACGTGGATGGAACTAGAGGGTATCATGCTTAGCGAAATAAGTCAATCGGAGAAAGACAACTATCATATAATCTCCCTGATATGAGGGTGAGGAGATGCAACATTGGGGGTCGAGAGAGTAGGAGAAGAGTAATGAAACAAGATGGGATTGGGAGGGAGACAAACCATAAGTGACTCTTAATCTCACAAAACAAACTGAGGGTTGATGGGGGGAGGGGTTTGGGAGAGGGGGTGGGGTTATGGATATCGGGGAGGGTATGTGCTATGGTGAGTGTTGTGAAGTGTGTAAACCTGGCGATTCACAGACCTGTACCCCTGGGGATAAGAATATATGTTTATAAAGCTGTAAAAAAAAAAAAAAAAGAAAGAAAGGATGAATCCCCAAGTTTTGTAGCAATATGGACGGGACTGGAAGAGATTATGCTGAGTGAAATAAGTCAAGCAGAGAGAGTCAATTATTATATGGTTTCACTTATTTGTGGAGCATAACAAATAGCATGGAGGACAAGGGGAGATGGAGAGGAGAAGGGAGTTGAGGGAAATTTGAAGGGGAGGTGAACCATGAGAGACTATGGACTCTGAAAAACGATCTGAGAATTTTGAAGGGGTGGGGGGTGGGATGTTGGGGGCACCAGGTGGTGGGTAGTGTAGAGGGCACGGATTGCATGGAGCACTGGGTGTGGTGCAAAAATAATGAATACTGTTATGCTGAAAAAAATAAAAAAATTAAAAAAAAAAAGAATGTTTGGATCAACAAGAAAATCAAAGAAGAACTTAAACAATTTATGGAAACCAATGAGAATGAAGACAAGTCCAAAACCTATGGGATACTGCAAAGGCAGTCCTAAGGGGATATATATAGCCATTCAAGACTCCTTCAACAACAACAACAACAACAACAACAACAACAAAGATTCAGAATACAGCAGTTCTCTCCACACCTTAAAGAAGTGGAGAATCAATAACAAATTAAACCAACCCCACACAAAAGAAGGGAAATAATCAATATTAGAGGACATATCAATGAGATAGAAACTAGGATACAGTAGAACACATCAACAAAACTAGAAGTTAGTCTATTAAAAAAAATCAATAAGATCGATAGGCCATTGGCCAAACTAATCCAAAAGAAAATAGAGAAGACCCAAATTAATAAAATTATAAATGAAAAGGGAGACATCACGACTAACACCATGGAAATAGAAGCAATCATCAAAAATTATTATCAACAGTTATATGTCAATAAGTTAAGCAACCTAAAGAAATGGATGCATTCCTAGCAACCTATAAACTTCCAAAACTGAATCAGAAAGAAATTAACAACCTGAATAGACCAATATCTATTAATGAGATTGAGGCAGTGGTCAAAAACTTCCCAAAAACAAGAGCCCAGGACCTGACAGATTCCCTGGGGAATTCTATCAAACTTTCAAAGAAGAAATAATCCCTATTCTCCTGAAGCTGATTCAAAAAATTGAAGCAGAAGGAAAACTTCCACACTCTTTCTATGAAGTCAGCGTTACCCTGATCCCCAAACCATGCAAAAACCCCACCAAAAAGGAGAATTTCAGACCAATATCCCTGATGAATATGGATGCCAAGATTCTCAACAAGATACTAGCTAATAGGATCCAACAATATATTAAAAAGTTATCCACCATGACTAGGTGGAATTTGTCCATGGGATGCAAGGATGGTTCCACATTTGCAAATCAATCAATTTGATAGAACAAATCAATAAGAGAAGAGAGAAGAACCACTTGGTACTCTCAATTGATGCAGAAAAAGCATTTGACAAGATACAGCATCTGTTCATGATTAAAACACTTCAAAGTATGGGATAGAGGGAACATTTCTTCCTCAACTTCATAAAATCTATCTATGAAAAATCTACAGTGAATATCATCCGCAATGGGGGAAAGCTGACAGCTTTCCATTTGAGATAAGGAACACGACAAGATGCCCACTCTCACCACTCTTGTTCAACATAGTATTAGAAGTCCTAGCAACAGCAATCAGACAACAAAGAGAAATAAAAGGTATACAGTTTGGCAATAAAGAAATCAAACTTTCTCTCTCTTCACAGATGTCATGATATTGTCTATGGAAAAGCCAAATTACTCCACCCCCAAACTACTAGAACTCATGCAGCAATTCAGTAATATGGCAGGATACAAAATCAATGTACAGAAATCAGTTGCTTTCTCATACACTCACAATGAAAATATAGAAAGGGAAATTAGATAATTGATTGGATTTACTATAGCACCAAGAACCATTAGTTTCCTGGGAATAAACCTAACCAAAGAGGTAAAGAATCTGTACTCAAGTAGCTACAGAACACTCATGAAAGAAATTGAAGAAGACACAAAAAGATGGAAGAGCATTCCATGCTCATGGATCAGAAGAACAAACATTGATAAAATGTATATGCTGCCTAGAGCAATCTATACTTTCAATGCCATCTCAATCAAAATTCCACTGGTATTTTTCAAAGAGCTGGAGCCCTAAAATTTGTATGGATCCAGAAGAGACCCTGAATTGCTAAGAAAATCTTGAAAAGAAAAACAAAACTGGGGGCATCACATTGCCTGATTTCAATCTTTACAATAAAGCTGTGATCACCAAGACAGCATGGTACTCACACAAAAATAGACACATAGACCAATGGAACAGAATAGAGATCCCACATATGGACCCACAACTTTATGGTCAACTAATCATTGACAAAGTAGGAAAAAATATACAGTGGAGAAAAGAAAGTCTCTTCAATAAGTGGTGCTGGGAAAATTATTCAGCTATGTGGACTCGACCATTTGCTTGCACAATACACGAAGATAAACTCAAAATGGATAAAGGACCTCAACATGAGGCAGGAATCCATCAGAATCCTAGAGGAGAACATAGGCAGTAAACTCTTCGACATCGGCCACAGAAACTCCTTTCAAGATATGTCTCCAAAGGAAAAGGAAACAAAAGTGAAAATGAACTTTTGGGACTTCATCAAGATGAAAAGCTTCTGCACAGCAAAGGAAATAGTCAATAAAACAAAGAGGCAACCTACAGAATGGGAGAAGATATTCACAAATGACAGTACAGACAAAGGGCTGATATCCAAGATCTACAAAGAACTCCTCAAACTCAGCACACACAAAACAGATAATCATGTCAAAAAATGGGCAGAACACATGAATAGACACCAGGGAGATTCAAATAAAAACCACATTGATATACCACCTTACACCAGTTAAAATGGACAAAATTAATAAGACAGTAAACAACATGTGTTGGAGAGGATGTGAAGAAAGGGAAACCCTCCTACACTGTTGATGGGAATGCCAGTTGCTGCAGCCACTTTGAAAAACAGTGTGGAGATTTCTTTAAAAATTAAAAATAGAGCTTCCCTATGACCCTGCAATTGCACTACTGGGTATTTACCCCAAAGATATTGATGTAGTGAAAAGAAGGGCCATCTGTACCCCAATGTTCATAGCAACAATGACCATAGTCACAAAACTGTGGAAAGAACAAGATGCCCTTCAATGGATGAATGGATAAGGAAGATATGGTCCATATATATTATAGAGTATTATGCCTCCATCAGAAAGGATGAATACCCAACTTTTGTATCAACATGGATGGGACTGGAGGAGATTATGCTGAGTGAAATAAGTCAAGAAGAGAGAGTCAGTTATTATGTGGTTTTGCTTATTTGTAGAGCATAAGGGATAACACAGAGGGCATGGGGAGATGGAGAGAAGTGAGCTGGGGGAAATTGGAGGGAGAGACAAGCTATGAGGGGCTGTGAATTCTGAGAAACAATTTGAGGCTTTTGGAGGGGAGGGGGGTGTGAGGTTCATGAGCCTGGTGATGGGTATTATGGAGAGCATGTATTGCATGGAGCACTGGGTGTGGTGCATAAACAATGAATTCTAGAACACTGAAAAGAAATTTAAAAAATAAATTAAAAATTAAAAAAAGAAGACTAAATCAAAGGCAAAATTAATATTTCTTATTTCAGCCAATCCACCATAGCAGTGTTAATGTAAGAATTCAGACTTGTATTTTGTATACCTGAATCTTGTTTTAATATGCTAAGTGTTTTGAATAGCTTTATTCTGAATTTTTACACTGTTAATTATACAGAAAGGAAAACTATACATTTTTAAACTATTGTAATTTTGAATTCAGTTCACATCAAGAACTGAGAAATAAAAAGTCCCAAGTCATGTTTATAAGTCAGAACTTCATATAATTCTACATCTTAAAATTCAATTTTTATCTACCGAATATGGGAATATATTTAATGTCCTTTCCTCATAACATTAGCCAGGAAGAGCTGCAAGGGAGAATATAAAAATAAATTTTTAAATGTTACATTTTGAGGAGAATAAAAATAATTAGATGAAGGGAGATTATGAGGGTTCATTTCAAATACTTTTTTAGTGTTAAGTACTACTAACAATGCCAAAATTATTGTGTGCAACTGTTCTAGAAAAATTAAGGATTTAGGTAATCACAACAATATGAAAATTACTGGATCAAGCAATAAATATGAAAAATCAAATAAAAATTGTTAGAGTATAGAACATGATAAAAAAAAGAGTCTTATTTTGTCTTTTGTCCAAACACACATCTTCTAAGATATATGAATATAATGATAGTGTTCTAAATTCAAGTAGAGCTTTACAATTTATGATGCAATTTCACCCTCATTTTCTATTTATTGTTGCCTTTATTAACATTGTAAAACCTTTCGTTTTGCATTTAAATTAAAATAACCTTTTGAGTTTGGTGAGATGCTATAACAAAAAGCACCTAAACTGAGGACATTAGTGATATCATTGGATTAGTTAATTTCACTTGTTAAGTACTGGTAAATAATCTACACTTGAACTTTATTGTTCATTACCATCAAATAGTACCAGGCTTTAATTCTGGCAACAAGAATAATTTAAATAAGGGGCACCTGGGTGACTCAGTCAGTTGTGTCTGCCTTCAGCTCTGGTCATGATCCCAGAGTCCTGGGATCAAGTCCCAAATTGGGCATCCTGCTCAGTGGGATGCTGGCTCTCCCTCTCCCTCTCCCGCTCCTTCTGCTTCTGTTCTCTCATTTGCACTCTCTCTCTCAAATTAATAAATAAAATCTTAAAAAAAAGAATAAATAAGAAATAGAGGTTTGGCATATGATTTTTCTTGTATATTCATACACAAATATGTGCATGTGACAAATATAAGTAAAGCCACACACAAACTTTATTTCTATAATCCAACATACTCAAATATCTTAGAGATGATTGGTTCCCAGATAAGTATGTATCCGTATGTATTCTTAACAGTCTTCCTTACAGAATCTGTAGAATGCCATTGAACTTTTTCATTCAAACTATTCATTGTCAATATTATAACTATTTTGGGAATATTACGTTATGAGAAAAAAAGAAATAAAATGAAAATCATTTTTAAAGAAATTTATCAGTTATATATGTACACACATATAAATAAATTATTAAAATTGGAGATCATGTGTCAGCATTTACAAGAATTACACATTTTATAATTCAAGAGATGGAGGGTTGTCTTAGTTTAGGTTTTACAAAAGAAACATGATTTGATCTGAGTTTTCTTTACTAGGAATTTTGCATGCAGAAATTCAGAGAAGATATTTGAGTAGGGGAAACTAACAAATAAAGATGAAAGGTAATTATTACAAGATGGGGTATTTAGGTAGTGGTGAGAAAAAGCAATTCCTACTTTTCAAGCTCTCGATGTCAATATAAGCTATTTTATGTATATTGAGAATTAATGTAACTGTGTTTAAAGTTACAGGATTTAGAAACTTTGGGTTGAAATCTATCTTAACCAGTTACTATTTTGTTTATATTTGAGCAAGTAATTTAACTTCTCTGCTCTCCAGTTTTCTCAGATGTAAATGACTCCAATGTTAATAATTATATCATAATTTGTTGTGGGGATTACGATGGTTAATATTTGTAAAACATTTGGAATAATAGTGGCACAGAATAAGTGCTATATGCTTCAATATTGTTATTTTTGTCATTATTATTACTATGTAAGAGAAGTTATATACATAGGTATCTATATGTCAAATTCATAAATATTATTATTGTGGGAAAATATATATAATGATGAGTTGAAGTAATAAATAAGTATGCTTTAAATAAGAAATCAGAAGTTTGGCATATAATTTTTCTTGTGTGTTCATAAAACATTAGACACCTCTTCTATCTGGATGATTAGCACCCTACTTTACCAATTGTTAACTTTATCCCACATTATCATGATTCCTTATTTAAGTATATGTCTTCCATGATACATGTTTTTGTGAAGGAAGGAAATATTTTGTTAATTTTTGTATCATAAGATATAATTATAGTGCTTGGGACATGACAATTTTCAAAATTTACTTCTTTTATAAGTTGGCTTACCTGAGAATTTTACTCTTATGCATAGCCTTTAATTGTGTGTAAAATGAAGGTGTGTTCATTTGTATGTGTGTTTCAGTGGGTGAAAGGGGTTTTGTTTTAGCCATTGTTTGCCAAAGATTTTTTTTTAATTTAAGTTAGAAAGTGCTGTTATGATCTTCCTGCAAATTCTCATTTAATGTCATCTGAGACCTATACTATCTTATGCTGGCTCAGTAACCTCCACAACCCCACAAAAGGATCTGTAGATTATTTGTACATGAAAACTGGTAAACTGATCTACATGTATCTAAAGTGTTGTTTTAGTCAAATTAAATGTTAAAATATTCTAATAATGATAAGACATGGATTTTGGTAAAGATAGAATGGAACATAATAAAGATTTATTAAGTATATGCAGAATATCTGGAACAGTGTTAATTGTTGTAGAGAAATAAAAGTAGTAAGAGTCTCTGTCTTCAAGAAATGTTTAACTGGTTGATAAAATGTATGAATAATATAGTCATAAACATTCTCTTATTGTATTGGTATGAAATATAAAATAGTTTTTAATAAGAAAAACAAATTCCCATATGAGTGAAATCCTATGGTGTTTGTCTTTCTCTGTTTGGCTCATTTCACTTAGCATATGTCCATCTATATATTATTATAAATAGCAATATTTCATTCTTTATTATGGCCAAGTAACATTCCATTCTGTATATACACCACATCTTTATTCATTCATTTATCAAGGGACACTTACGTTGCTTCCATATTTTAGCTATTGTAAATAATGCTGCAATGAATCTTGGGTGCATATATCTTTTTGGATTTGTGGGTTTTTTTTTTAAGATTATATTTATTTATTTGACAGACAGAGATCACAAGTAGGCAGAGGCAGGCAGAGAGAGGAGGAAGCAGGCTCCCCGCTGAGCAGAGAGCCTGATGCAGGGCTCCATCCGATTATGACCTGAGCAGAAGGCAGAGGCTTTAACCCACTGAGCCACCCAGGTGCCCCAAGGATTTGTGGGGTTTTTTATTTTATTTTTTTTGTTTTTGTTTTTAAAGATTTTACTTATTTATTTCACAGACAGAGATCACAAGTAGGCTGAGAGGCAGACAGAGAGAGAGGGAGGGGGAAGCTGACTTGCCCCCAAGCAGAGAGGCCAATGAGGGCTCAATTCCAGGACCCTGAGATCATGACCTGAGCCAAAGGCAGAGGTTTTAACCCACTGAGCCATCCAGGCACCCTGGATTTGTGTTTTAGAAGGAGACTTTTATAAGGTTCAAATTATCTCATTCAACTAAATTTCAGAACCACCTGAAGTGACTTTAACTTCTTTCATTAGCTCTCTATGATAACAGCACATTTTAAAAATAAAAGATTATCCAATAGCTACATAAAATGAGATTGCAAAATGACTCAATTTGATAAACTTAAATTCTGTCTGAGGATAAAAAAAATAATTCTATTTGCTCTTAGTTATTGAAAATTCTTGATTATGAGAATTTTTGTGCATTCACTAGACAATGTAAAGCAAAAGTGATTTTATCTCTTTGCTGCTATCTTCCAAACATCATTGTGAATACCATTACTTGAACATCACTAATATCTAGGAAAATAGTATTACTAATTTTCACCTTTTTAAATATTTAGTGATTTTAATAACTTTTTTTACATTTATTCTTTCATATAAGTTATAGGCTTCTCTGTGCAGTGTAACGTTAGATAATTTAAATTAAACTATCCATGAATCTTAATGACATTTTAAAAAGGAAGATTCAGAAAACATAAGATACTTTAGAAATGCTGACACTTTGATGGATACTTGTTCAATCTTTTTAGAAGGGAACACATAACATATAAAGTATATATATAACACACACAACATATAAAGTATATATAAAGTAATCCTATTATATATATATATATATATAAAATTCATATATATATATTCTAAAAGGGTATATATATATATATATATATATATATATATTCTAAAAGGAGAGCTTAGGTCTTGATTTCTGGGAGAAGAATTTTTTCATGCTACATTTCAAGGACAAATTTTAAACATGAACAAATTTACTAATAAATCCCTACATAACTGATTACTTCAGAGTCAGGATAGAGATGTTCATTTTCTGATAATTGTTTGTAAATGAATTCAGAGACAATAAGGAATTAACTCAATCTCATAACTAGCTATAGAATTGATATTTGGAGTGATTGGGTCTTTCTTTTGAAGTAAAAAAAGAAATAACCCATTTAAAAATTACTGATACAACTTCGAAGTAAATGTGATAGTGTGAACATAGGCATTGAGACAATCTGTCCTTCTAAATTCCCACTAATATGACTGAGTAAATATACAATTAAGAAAGGAAACCATAGGGGTGCCTGGGTGGCTCAGTGGTTAAGCCGCTGCCTTCGGCTCAGGTCATGATCTCAGGGTCCAGGGATCGAGTCCCGCATCGGGCTCTCTGCTCAGTGGGGAGCCTGCTTCCCTCTCTCTCTCTCTCTCTCTGCCTGCCTCTCCATCTGCTTGTGATCTCTCTCTGTCAAATAAATAAATAAAATCTTTAAAAAAAAGGAAAAAAAAAGAAAGGAAACCATAAAATCTATTGTGACATTTATGCTCATAGGTTACACTGAAGTCACACAGTGTGATATAAATAAAGAGAATCAGATCAACTTTGGTAAGGGTCTGGATCTCCTAGTCAATAGAAGAGTAATTTTAGTTACATTATAAATTTTTACCTGCATCTCTGCATCTGGAGGATGAGCTTTAAAATGTTGAAATAAAATTTAGAATAAAGTGTGCACAAATAATTTTAGAAGTACTATATAATAGTTTGCCAAGATAAACTTCAAAATCAGTAAAATGGTCATTTTTCTGCATAAGATATAAAATGCCATGGGGCGCCTGGGTGGCTCAGTGGGTTAAGCTGCTGCCTTCGGCTCAGGTCGTGATCTCAGGGTCCTGGGATCGAGCCCCGCGTCCGGCTCTCTGCTCAGCAGGGAGTCTGCTTCCCTCTCTCTCTCTACCTGCCTCTCTGCCTACTTGTGATCTCTCTCTGTCAAATAAATAAATAAAATCTTAAAAAAAAAATTCTTAAAAAAAAATAAAATAAAATGCCAAAATTACCTAAGCAAAATTAATATTCCAAGTATGTATGAGTGCTTCAAAAATTTAATAGGAAATTATCTTCTCTTCCCCTGAATGTAGAGGATTCATGAAGTTTTAAGAACAGATTTTCTTTTTTTTCCACAATGTAAATAGTAAATATTTAATGTCAATATTAAACAACACACTAATGCATAAACAGTGGACCAAATAAGAAATCAAACAGCAAATCAAAATATGTCTGAATACAAAAGAAAAAGAAAACACAATATTCTAAAACCTATGGGATGCAGCAGATGGTAGAGTTAAATTTCTGCTATATATGCTTGTATTAAGAAAAGAAGTTCAAATAAACAACCTTATACCACGAGACACTAGGAAAAAAAAAAAGAAAGAAACTTAACTGAAATTTAGTAAAGGAAAGAAATAACAAATAAAAATGAGAAATAAATAAAATAGAGAACAGAATGAACAATAATGTAACATTGAAAATAATGACCAGTTTTAAAATGCACACCACACACACACACACACACACACACACACACACACACAACTGGCACTGCTTTCACTGCATTAACTAAGAAAAAAATGAAAGAAGTCCCGAAAGTGTAAATGAGAAATGGAAGAATAAACAATACAACAGATAACAAAAGAAATATAGTGTGGTAACATATTATTATAAACTATACGCTAACAAATTTGAATTTAGGAAAAAAAAAAAAACAAAACCGGATAATTCCTAAAAACATGTAAGTTACCAAGAATGAATCATGATTCTTGAATCCAAGATGTAGGAAATTTTCTTAGGCCAATAAAAAGAATGAAAGTTAAATTACGAATCAAAAATCTTTCAGCACAGAAAAGCCCAAGACCGTATGCTTTCATTAATAAATTCTACCAAACACTTTAAAAAATAATTAATGACAGTCTTTATCAAAATCTTACAAATAATGGAAAGAGGGAACACAGTCAAAATCATTCCATAAGGTCATACTACCTTGACACCAAAACAGGATAACAACAACACAAGAACAAAAAGGTCTATCTGAAAAAAAAAAAGTAAAAAAAAAAAAAGTCTATCCGACATATAAGTATTGTGAGTCAGACTTTCTTTGACATCCATTTGCATGATAAATATTTGTCCACTGCTTCACTTTTAATCTGCATGTGTCTTTAGGTCTAAAGTGTGTCTCTTCAGACAGCATGTAGATGGGTCTTTTTTTTTTTTTAAATCCATCCTGACACCCTATGTCTTTTGATTAGTGTGTTTATTTACATTAAAATCAACTATTGATAGATATCTATTTAGTGCTATTTCATTACTTGTTTTGTTGTTGTTTCTGGAGATTTTCTCTGATTCTTTCTTGTCTTTGTTACTTTTAATCTCTTCTTTGCACTCAAAGTCACCTCTAATGTTTCCCACAGTGGTGTTTGAGTGGTTATGAATTTCTTTAGTATTTGTTTGTCTGGGAAACTCTTTATCTCTCTTTCATTCTGAGTGATAGCCTTGGTGGATAGAGCATTCTTGCCTGAAGATTTTTTTCCCCATTCAGCACATTGAATACATCATACCTCTCCCTTCTGGTTTGCCAAATTTCTATTAAGAAATCTCCAGCTAGCCTTATAGTTTTCCCTTTTAAGTTAAGAGTTTCTTTTATCTTGCTGCTTTTAAGATATTTTCCTTATCACTATATTTTGCAAATTTAATTATAATATGTCTTGCTAATGCCTTGCTTTTGTTGATTTTGATGGGAGTTGTCTGTACTTCCTGGATCTGGATGCCTATTTCCTTCTCCAGATTAGGGATGTTTTCTATCATTCCTTGTTAAAAATTTTCTGCCCCCCTTTCCCTCTGTTTATCTTTTTTTTTTTTTTAAGACTTTGTTTATTTGAGATAGAGAGTGGCAGAGATAGCAAGAAAGAGAACAAGCAGGGAGAAGAGGGAGAAGTAAACTCCCGGCTGAGCAGCGAGCCTGACATGGGGCTCAATCCCAGGACCCTGGGATCATTATCTGAGCTGAAGGCAGATGCTTAACTGACTGAGCCACCCAGGTGTTCTCCCTCTGTTTTTCCTTTGGGACTCCTATATCACATTTGATGGAGTCACCGAGTTCCCTAAGTCTATTCTCATGTTACTATTCTTCTTTATCTCTTTTGTTCAACTTCACTATTGTCCATTAGTTTATCTTCTTGGTTAAAAAATCCTTCCTCTGCTTTTTCCAGCTTGCTCTTTGTTGCATCAAGCTTATTTCTAATCTAGTTTATTACATTCTTCATCTTTGTTGATTTTATTTTAGCATTTTTATCTATGTGGTAAAAGTCTGACTGATGTCTTCTATTCTTTCTTCAATCCTCATGATTGTTGCTTTAAATCTTCCATCAGACATGTTACTTATATCTGTTTTGCTTAGATCTCTGACCATGGGCTTATCTTCTTCCATTTGGGATAAATTCCTCTGCTTTACCATTTCATCTAAGTCTCTGCCTTCTTCTCTGTGTTATAAAAGCCAATTTTGTCTCCGGCTCCTGAAAGTAATGGGGTTATGAAGAAGAGATCATGTAGGGCAGGACCTAGTGCTTTAGGGAATGTCTCTGGTATATGCTGTATACACTCTGCTGTTGTGGTTTGGCTGCTCTATCCTTTAGATCAGTCATCTGCAGAGGCTATCCTTGCCTGTTGTGGGCAGTGTTTGGTCCCTCATCTGAATGTGGCATGTTTTAACTAGGTATGCTCCAATCTGCTTGTGAAATGAGACCTAACATTAACTCCACCAGAACTGAGGCCCTGCAGAACTCTTTGGTTCAGAAACAGGGTGTGGACAGAGCTTTGTGCTCGTCTTATGGGAGAGGTTCCTGCCATACTGGGACTGAGGAAAGCTTGATCAAGAAGGACAGTCCCACCAGAGTGCATGGGTGTGGCACTTGCAAGTTAGGTAGCCAGTGTCCAAGCTGAGCTGCTTGCCTCTGGTAGCTCTGTGTTTATTCTGCGAGGTGGAGTAGGGAAAATGTTCCAGCCAGCTCCTTTGCTTTCAGGTCTTACAATTGTAACTATAAAAGTATTTAATTGTAACTTATAGAATAATTTAAACTATAGTACCGAAGATAATATGTTTTTATTATTACCAAACTCGTGTATGAAAAAAATAAGCCAGATCTTATTGATATTAGCCCTAGAGATCAACTAATGGTCATAATTTGCAATATTCATGCAGGATAATCACATATGTGGTGGGGATAAAGGTGAGGGAAGCAGTTTTATTATTAGGACAGTCCTCCATCTAATTCAATTCATTGCCCATATGGTGAATTTCTTTTTATTTTATTGCTATTATTAAATTTGAGTATATTTGACACACAATGGCATATTAATTATAGGTTATAACTTAATAATTTGACAAGTTTATACATTTATGTTATGTTCATCACAAGTGTAGCTCCTATCTCTCTTGTTAAGTTGCTATTACCAATGCTAATACCATTGACTGTATTCCTTATGCTGTGTCTTTTATTCCTGTGACTTAATCATTCCATAACTGGATACTCTCCCTTTCATCCATTTTTCCCAACTTCTTATTTACCTCCACTCTAGCAACCATCAGTTTGTTTGCTGTATTTATACAACCGATTCTACTTTCTACTTGTTTATGCATTTTTTTAAAGATTCCACTTGTGAGTGGAATTACATGGTATTTGCCTTTCATAGTCCGACTTATTTCACTTAGCATAATACCTTCTAGGTCCAACCATGTCGTCTCACATAATATGATCTCATCCTTTTTTTTTTTTTTTTTTTAAGATTTTATTTATTTATTTGACAGAGAGAGATCACAAGTAGAAGGAGAGGCAGGCAGAGAGAGAGAGAGAGAGAGAGAGAGAGAGAGAGAGAGGGAAGCAGGCTCCCTGCTGAGCAGAGAGCCCGATGTGGGACTCGATCCCAGGACCCCGAGATCATGACCTGAGCCGAAGGCAGTGGCTTAACCCACTGAGCCACCCAGGCACCCGATCTCATCCTTTTTTTATGGCTGAGTAATATCTATGTATCATCTATCTATTTATCTATCTATCTATCTATCTATCTATCTATCTATCTATCTATCATCTATCTATCTGTCATCTATTTATCTATCACTCATCTATCACCTATATCACATTGTCCTTATCCATTTGTCTATTGATATTACCTTAGCTTGCTGCTATATCTTGGCTATTGTAAATAATGTTGCAATAAGCAAAGGGGTGCATAACTCTTTTAAAATTAATATTTTCACTTTCTTTGAGTAAATACTCAGTAGTGGAATTATTGGATTATGTGTGTTTCTCTTTTTAATTTGTTTTCCAAATTTTTTTTTTTTAGTTTTTATTTGCATTTCAGTTAGTTAACATAAAGTTTTCTTATAGTTTCAGGTGTATACTTCTAATTTTTTTTTAAAAACCTCCATACTGTTTTCCAAAGTGGCTGTACCAATTTCCATTCCCACCAACAGAGCACAAGACTTCCTTTTTCTCTGTATCCTTACCAATGTTTGTTAATTCTTGTCATTTTGATTTTAACAATTCTAGCTGATATCTCTTTGTGGTGTTGATTTGCATTTCCCTGATAAGAGATGTTGAGTATCTTTTCATGTGTCTGTTGCCCATCTGTATGTCTTCTTTAGAAAAATGTCTATTCAGGTCCTCTGTGCATTTTAAAACCAGATTTTTTTGCTGTTGAGTTTTATCAGTGTGTGTGTATATATATATGTGTGTGTGTGTGTGTATATATATATATATATATATATATATATATATATATAATATATATCATTTGCTGGTATCTTTTCCCTCCCAGTATGTTGCATTTTTATTTTATTGATGATTTCCTTTCCTGTGCAGAAGCTTTCTTTTTTTTTTTTTTTATGTAACCCTAGTAGTTTATTTTTCCTTTTATTTTCTTTGCCTTAGGAGTGATATCTAGAAAAAAATTGTTTGCTATGGCTAATGTCAGAGAAATTACTGCCTCTTTTCTCTTCTAGGATTTTTATGATTTGAGTTCTCAGACTTAGGGCTTTAGTCCATTTTGAGATTATTTCCATCTATGGTGTTAGAAAGTGGTCCAGTTTTATTATTTAACATGTAGCTGTCCAGTTTTCCTAGCATAATTTACTGATAAGACTGTCTTTCCCCCATTACATATTCTTACCACCTTTATTATAGATTGATTGATTGTATAATCATGGGTTTATTCCTAGGCTCTCTGTTGTGTTCTTCCGACCTATGTGTCTATTTTTCTGTCAGTACCAAATTGTTTTCATTACAATAATTTTGTAATATACCTTGAAATCTGGTATTGTGATACCTCCAGGTTTGTCCTTCATTCTCATGATTGCTTTGGCTATTCAGGGTCTTTTATGATTCCATAAAAACTTTAGTATTTTTTTTTCTAGTTCTATGAAAAATGCTATTGGTATTTTGATCGGTATTGCATTGAATTTGCAGATTGCTGTGGGTAATATGGACATTCTTTCAACCCATGGAATATCTTTCCATGTCTTTGTGCCATCTTCAATTTCTTTCATCAGGGTTTTATAGTTTTTGGAATATTGATCTGAGAACAGTGCCAACTTAACTTATTCTTTATCAAAATGGATCCCTCTTATTTATTTTTATTGTCTACTTGCAGTATCTAGGGCTTCCAGTACTATGCTGAATAAAAGTGATAAGACAGGAAATCCTTGTCTCTTTCCTGACCTTAAAGAGAAACTCTCAGATTTTCACCACTGAGTCTGATGTTAGCTGTTGGCTTTTCATATATGGCATTAATTTTGTTGAAGCATGTTCCCTCTAACTGCAGTTGTTGAGAGTTTTTATCACAAATCAATGTTAGAAATTGTCCTATGCTTTTACTTCATCTATTGAGATGATCATGTTTTTTATCTTTGTTTTGGTGATTTGGTGTATAACGTTGGTTAATTTGTGAATACTGAATCATCCTCGCATTCCAGGGATAAATCTCACCTATTCTTTGTGAATGATCTTTTCAATGTATTGCTCTATGTGGTTTGCTATTAGTTTGCTAAGGATTTATTTATTTATTTAATGACCTATAAAAACAGATAAAAATTGTGTTCATTGTCTGTGAAGTTATGATGAAATTAGGGAATAGAAACACACTTGAAAAATGTGATTCTAAATTCCCAGCTGGGCCCCAAATCCATCAAAACAAAATGAAACAAAATAGAATATAAGCAGAAAATGAATGTATGTTAAATTTTTAGAATAAATATACTTGCATTTCTTGAGCTATCCCACTTATACCTAACTTTTTTAGCAAACATCTATAAAGTGTATTAAAGATTTCCAAGTATTTTCACTTAACTTTTTAAAAATATAATCACCACAGAAAGTGTAATGAAGGATAAAGGAATTTTTATAATCATTGTGTTGCTGAAGAAACTGTGGGCCTGAGATTTTCCTAAACAAGTTTATAGCCCTACAATTGATAATGAAAAAACAAGGATTTGAACCTGCCCACTTCTCAAGTTATCAATCTATTATATTTCTCATAATAGCTCACAGTTAGATGAATGTTTGCTGATAACACTTGAAAGAGAGATTTAGGGCAATTCATATTAGTCCTATTGCTAGTATGCCAGAAGTCAAACTAAAACCTACCTTTACTGCTACTTACATAGTATAATTTAACTCTGGTGCTTTTTCCCCCTTATACTTTCCCTTATACTTTTTCCCCCCTTATACTTATACTTCCCCCTTATGTATTATTTTCTCTTAAAAACTAAAGCACTTCATAGACATTATCTAATTAAACCTCACAAATTTCCTTTTGAGGTGATATGAAGTAAATGTTATTCATTTTTCTCTTCTATATTTATATCTCCATTAAGAGCTACAGAGGGCATAGTGAACTGATAGCTTATAATTAGTCTTCTTGAATTTAAAGGGGGAAAAAGCTCATACCACTAGGAAGTTTACATTAAGTTTATATAATAACAATAGAAAAAGGAAAGCTTAGGAATTATATAACAATAGTAAGTAAGAGTCTAGGTTCATACAGTGAAAGCTAATACCTTGAAAAAAATTAATCATTATTGTTGGCTATGCTAGAAAGCCTATACATTTTGCATCATATTTTCCTTTTAATGAAGATAAACAAATACCAAAAAAACAAAAGCAAAACACCCTTACATGAAATCTCTTCAAAGGTAGTGAACACTATGGAATCTTTTGACACATTGAAAACCATAATATGACTTCTCTAAAAATTCAAATAGTTTTTTCTTTTTTGTAATGCTTCATATTTAACTGTCTTACATATTATTTTAAAATTACCAAATGACAATGTACTTATCTTGGGAATATAATTTCAAAAACCTAACTTGTTATTTAACAGCAAAAACTCTTAAACATCTAGCTTAGCATTTGATATCTTGAGTCTATATGTTATTGGGTTTGCTTGTTGCTTTTGTTCTAATGCAGATATTCAAAGAAATTCTCAGAAATCTATATTACTACTCTGTTACATTCTCTGTTCTTCCTTTTTCTAATTCATCTTGTATTCCTTATTATTTATTATATAAAAATTCTTCAAGTATATTTTATGTATTAAACCTGAATGTATTTGTCAACATATAATATTTCAAGTTAAAAACTGTATAATGTAAGGGGCACCTGGGTGGCTCAGTGGGTTAAAAACTGTATACTATAATATTTAATCATGAACCTAGAGTTAATTATTTTGAGGCAAATCAATAAAATCCAAATAATTTGTGAGAATATTAAATATACTTAGCTGCTTTGTGTGTTGATAGACTTCAATATGTTAGAATGTTATCTCTACTCCTATTGTTGTTTTTTTATTTTTTAATACAAATAAGACTACCACATAATTACTTATCCTATTATTAAATTGTATTTCTGCCTTCAGCCATACCTCTATTCTATTATTATTATTATTATTTCTTTTACATTTTTATTATATAGCTTATATTTCTTGTCATAAGCCCAAGTGTATTCATTAAAAGCACATATATAGAACTATAAGAACATAGCAAGAACAGATAGAATAGTCAAAGTAGGCAACTGGAAGGGTGTTTAATAAGTTTTCAAAGCTTATAGAAAGATGAGGAATATAGCTTATAGAAAGGGGAGGATATTGGGACTATGGCAGAGTAGGAGGACCGTAATCTTACTCTGTCCCATGTTCACAACTAGATATCACTCATATATCATGTAAGTGAATTGGAGAGTGATATGATCATAGCAGACAAACTCCACAAGTAAATATAGAGAAGAAGCTGCATCTGAGAAGATAGAAAGGGAGAAGGCCACAGGATGAAGGGAGCTGCATACAGAAGGGAGAGAAAATGTCCTTAGCCACTGGGGAACTCACATGGAGGTGAATCCCCATAACATCTGGCTTTAAAAACCAGAGTGGCTGAATTCCATAAGTTTGTACAACCAGCTGGCCATGGAGCCTGGAGCTTTAAAAGTCAGAGGACTCAGCACTGGGTGAACCAGGAAAGTGATGGATAGCTGAGCCCCTAAGCTTAAAGAGACAGCATCCCACAGAGAGGGAATACAGAAAAGAGAGTTTGCACAACACTTGGGACAAACAGGAAGAAGATCTGTTTATATTTATTTTGGAGCTTGTTGGTGGCCTTCCCAGGAACAAAGGGACTAGAAAGTGTCACTTTCCTCCCCCACTCCCCAGCATAAAAACAAGGCCACTTATGGAAGGTAGCACTGCACAGACATTTGCTACTTAACCAGCTAGCAGTGTGCCTACACATTCCCCTGAGACTTTCCCTATCTAAGCCTGTTGGCATTGGCCTGGGTTTAGTGCAAATTTTGTTAATGTCCTGTGTTCGTGCCTTGCCCAGCTACCACATGCAGATCCAGTGCACCTCTGGCCACTGCCACATGCCATAGTCCCAGCCACAGTGCTTCAGGGATTCTGGCCCAGGACTAGGGGCTTGGTTCAAATTTTGCTAACATCCCTGCCCAGTCCCTGAGTTCCCCTGAGGTCACACCTCCTCAGCCAGTCTGCCTAGATCTCACTAATAGCAGAGAGCAAACACACCCCATAATAGACAGAGAATCAGTGCAGTCTCCAGGACTGAAATAAAAAGCAACTTAGATACAACAGCAGGGTACAAGTAACACATACAGGAGACAATCCTTTAAGTGCCAGGTTCAGGTGAACAAGACACTGCATTGCAGGGCACTACCTTATTTCATAAAGATACTACTTCCTAGAGCACAGGATATAGCTGATTTTCCAAAAACACAGAAACAGACACAGAGATGTAGACAACACGTGGAGAAAGGAATATGTCTCAAATGAAAAAAAAAATTGGACAAAAATCACAGCAGAGGATCTAAACAAAATAGAAATAAATAATATGCTTGATAGAGAATTTAAACTAACAATTATATAAATACTCACTGGGCTTCAGAAAGTTGTGGAGGACATCAGTGAGACCCTGATAAAAAGATAAAAAATAACATATCCTAGATCCTATATGTAGTACTCAACAAATGAAAAAAAAAAAAAAAAAAAAAAACAATAGAGAGAATAAAAAGTAAACTACAGGAAGCAAAGGAATGTATATGTGACCTGGAGGATACAATAAAGGAAAGCAATCAAGCTGAACAGATGAGATTCAGACAAATATTACATAATGAGAATAGACTTAGAAAACTCAGTGACATCATCCAGCACAGTAACATTTGCATTACAGGGATCCCAGAAGGAAAAGAGACAGAAAAGGGGGCAGAAAATGTATTTAAACAAATAACAACTACAAACTTCCTGAATATGGAGAGGGAAATAGAGATCTAGATTCAGGAAGCACAGAGATCCCCCAACAAATTCTACCCAAGAATGCCCATACCAAGACAAATCATAATTAAAATGACCAAAACAAAACAAAACAAAAAAAAATGGTGATGAAGAATTTTAAAAAGTTGTAAGAGAACATAAAACAGTTATATAAAAAAGAAATCCTGTAAGGCTATTGGCTGATTTTTCAGCAGAAAAATTTGCAGCAGAAAAAATAAAAGAGTGGCACAATATATTCAAAATACTGAAAGATAAAAGTCCGTAACCATGAATACTCTATCCAACAAGAATATCATTCAGAATAGAATGAGAAAAAAAATAGTTTCCCCCCATACAAAAGATAAAAGAAATGATGACCACTAAACCATCCTACAAGAAATGCTAAGGAGGACTCTGAGTGAAAAACTAGAAATGGATAAGAGAAAATATAGAAAGAAATATAAGAAAAAATAGAAAGCACAGAAGTAAATATATATATAATACTTAACACAGGAGCACCCAAGTACATAAAGCCATTAGTACCAAACATAAAAGACCTAATCAATAATAATACAATAATAGTAGGGTATTTTAACACTTTCCATGCATCAGTAGATACTTCATCACATATAGCCTCCTAAAACTGAAGCAGAAATAAATAGAAAATTTGAACAGACTGATTACCAGCAAATAAATTGATTCAGTAATAAAAATAAAAACTCCTAACAAACACAAGTCCAGGACCACATGAATTCCAAGGCAAATTCTACCAAATACTTAAAGAAGAGATAATGCTTCTTTTAATCAAACTATTCCAAAAATAGAAGAATGAAAAATTCCAAATTCTTTCTGATGCCAGTATGACCCTGACACACACACACACACACATACACACACACACACACCCCAGATAAAAAATCATAAGAAAAGAGAACACAGGTGTGTATCTCTAATGAACTTAGATACAGATGGCTAGCAGACATATGTAAAGATGCTGAATATCACTCAGCATCAGGGAAATGCAAATCAAAACTATAATGAGGTGTCACCCCACCTCAGTCAAAATCACTAAAATTAACAATACAGGAAACAACAGGTGTTGGTGAGGATGTGGAGAAAAGTAAACATTTTTATACAGTTGGTGGGGATGCAAACTGGAGGAGCCACTCTGAAAACAGTATGGAGTTTCTTCAAAAAGTTAAAAATAGAATTATTCTATGAAACAGCATTTGCACTATCAGGTATTTATCCAGAGAACACAAAAATACCAACTGGAGGAAAGACATACAAACTAATTTTTTTGCCAGCATTATCAAAAGTAGCCAAATTATGGAAAGAGCCCAAATATCCATCAACAAATGAATAGAAAAAGAAAAAGTGATATATATATATTTTTTTTCTTATGATTTTTATATATATATATATATATATATATATATATATATATATATATATATATGGTATTTTACTGGGTGAGAAGAAAAGAGTGCCAGTAATGGGGCAGATAAGGAAAATTATAATGTGTCCTTATTAGCATATCTTTGCTGTTCTTAGAAGATTTAGTGGACTGTGAGTTAATGTTGGAAAGGAAATTCATGGGAACACAATAAATTAAGAACTTATTTATGCTACAGCCTATGTTTAGAGAATAGTGGATCAAAATTCAAAAGTAAGAAAAATTATCAAGTTATCTTGTCTACACAAAGTTAACCATTTAGAAAGATTTATTTTTCCCACTGTCAACTGACTATCCAAAATTTCCATAGAGGTATGTACACATACAAACATTGTAAGCCATACATGATTTTTGCTTGAAATTAATAGAATATAGGGAAAATTTGATTAAGTTATTTATAACAAGTGATTTTAGCATTACATAATCATGCCTACAGAATAAATTTATTATTCGGTTAACAAATATTTAAGAAAATAGTCAAGATTTTTAAAATATTGAGGTTAACAAAACATCATGAAATCAGTAAATTGCACTCAAAGACTTTAAAGCTGACCAAACAAACCAGTAAATAAAATGTTTGATTGTTATAATTGTGGGAGACCCAACATTTCAGCTAATAGAAAGTGTGATAATATATGCAATACCATATTGAATTTCTTTTACTGTGGCAAGAACACATAACAAATCATTTGTCCACATTATTTAAAAATTTATAAACAAATTTCAAGTGTTCAGTATAGTATTATTAACTATAGGCATATGTTGTACAGCAGACCTCTAGAACTTACTCATCTTGCATAACTGAAATATACACATTGAAAAAGAAAGAAAAGAAGGAAGGAAGGAAGAAAGAAGAAAGAAAAAGAAAGAAAGAAAGAAAGAAAGAAAGAAAGAAAGAAAGAAAGAAAGAAAGAAAGAAAGAAAGAAAGAAAACTTCCTATTTCTCCTCTTCCTCAGTCCCTGGCAACCACCATTCTACTTTCTGCTTCATTGAGTTTGAGTATTTTAAATATGTCATATAAGTGGAATCATACATTATCTGTCCTTCTGCAACTGGCTTATTTTGCTTAGCAAAATGTCCTCCATGTTCATCCATTCAATTACATATGACACAATTTCCTTCCTTTTTTAAGGCTAACTAATATTCCATTGTCTGTACATACTGCATTTTGTTTATCCATTCATCTGTTGAGGAGCATTGAGGTTGTTTCCATATTTTAGCTATTGTAAATAATGGTGCAATGAACATGGGAGTGAAAATATGTCTTTAATATCCTGAATTTAATTCTCTCAATACTCAGAAATGGAATTGCTGCATGATATGATAATGCTCTTTTTCCTTTTTTGAGGAGGCTTTTACTTTTTCTTTTTCTTTTTCTTTTTTTCCCCCATAGTGACTATTATATTCCTAATGAAAATGTCCAGTTTATAATTTCTCCACATTTTCCACAATATCTGTTTTCTGTTTTATTTATAATGGCCATCCTAATAGGCGTGAAGTGATATCTCATTGTGGTCTTGATTTACATTTCCCTGATGATTAGTAGTGCTAAGAACATTTCCGTATGCCTGTTGGCCACTTTTATATCCTCTTTGGAGTAGTATCTATTCAAGTCATTTGCCTATTATTTATTCTAGGTATTTTTGTTGTTGTTGCTGCTATTGTTGTTGTTATTCAGTGGTAAATATTCATTTTATGTTTTAGAATTAACTTTTTTAAAGATATAGTTTGTAAATATTTTCTCCCATTCTGTTGGTCATCCTTTCATTCTGCTATTTTCTTTGTTATGCAGAAATTTTTAGTTTGATGTAGTCTACTTGTCTATTTTTGCTTTTGTTGCCTCTATATTTAGTATCATAACCAAGAATCATTGTCAAAAGCAATGGCCAGAACCATTCTCAAAAGTTTTTCTTCTATATCTTCTTCTACTAGTATTATAGTTTCAGGTCTTACATTGAAATATTTTTCCATTTTGAGTTAATTTTTATATGTGTTATAAGGTTCAATTTCATTCTTTGCATATAAATATACATTAAAAATATCCATTGAAAAAATGATTTTCAAAAAATCATTTGTTGAAGGGACTTTGTGTATTCTTGGCAGAATTTTCAAAGATAAATATAAATGTATAAGTTTATTTCTGGGTTTTTCTTTTTGTTGCAAGGCCTAAATGTCTGTCTTTATGCCATTACCATACTGTTTTGATTTCTGTAGTCTTCTAATGAAATTTAAAATCAGGAAATGTGATGCTTCTAGTTATGCTCTTCTCTCCTAAAATCATTTTGGCTATTTGGGACATCTGTGGTTTTATATGGATTGTAAAATTATTTTTCATATTTATATAAAAATGCCATTGGTATTGATCTGGAGAGCATTAAATCTGTAGATCACTTTGTGTCGTATGGATATTTAAAAAATATTGTCTCCCAGTAATAGAACATGTGATGTCTTTCCATTGTTTGTTCTTCCTTAATTTCTTTTGTCTATGTTTTATAGTTTTCACTATACAAGTCTTTCACTCTCTTGGTTAAGTTTATTCTTAAACATTTAATTTGTTTGTTTTTAAAAAAACAAAATTAAAAAAAATTAAACAATTTTATTTATTTATTTGACAGAGAGAGACACAATGAGAAAGGGAACACAAGCAGGGGGAGTGGGAGAGAGAGAAACAGGCTTCGCACAGAGCAGGGAGCCTGATCCCGGGCTTGATCCCAGGACCCTTGATCATGACCTGAACCGAAGGCAGACGCTTTATGACTGAGGCACCCATGTGCCCCTAGACTGTTTTGTTGCTGTTATTGTTGTGGTGGTGGTGGTTGTTCATAGGGGGATGGGAATATTTGGTTTTTCATGCTTTAAAACACCACTGATTTTCTTATATTGATTTTGTATCCAGAAATAGTTTTATATTTGTTGATTAGTTATAATGGATTTTATTATTTTTTTTGCATACAAGATCATTGATCTGCAAGTAAATTTACTTATTCCTTTCCAATTTAGATGCCTTTTATTTGCTTTTGTTTTCTGCCTAATTGCTCTGGCTAAAACTTCCAGTAGTAAATAGAATAAGGGTGGCAACAAGTGGGCAGCCTTGTCTCATTCTTGATCTTTAAATAAAAGCTTTCAGTTTTTCACCATTGAGTATGATGTTAGCTGTGGACTTAAATATGACCTTTGTTTTGGTGAAGTATATTTCTTCTATAACTACTTTGATGAGATTTCATTATGATATGATGTTGAATTTTGCCAAAGTTTTTACTGTGTTTATTGAGATGATAATATGATTTTTATCCTTCACTCTGTTAAAGTGATGCATCACATATTTATTTACATATGTTGAACCATCTGTACATCGTAAATCTGACTTGATCATGGTGTATAATTTTTTTAACATATAATGTATTATTTGTTTCAAGGGTACAGGTGTATGATTCATCAGTCTTACACAATTCACAACACTCACCATAACACATACCCTCCCCAGTGTCCATCCCCCAGCCACCCCATCCCTCCCACTCCACTCCACTCCAGCAACCCTCAGTTTGTTTCCTGAGATTAAGAGTCTCTTATGTCTTGTCTCCCTCTCTGGTTTCACATCTTAATTCATTTTTCCGTCCCTTCCCCATGATCATCTTTTCTGCCCTGTTTCTCAAATGGCTCATATCAGGGAGATCATATGATAATTGTGATAATTGTCGTTCTCTGATTGACTTATTTTGCTTAGCATTATACCCTCTAGATATATATATATATATATATATATATATATATATATATATATAGTGTAATACATATATATTTTTAAAATCAGTTGGCTTATTTTTATTTTTTTAAATTATTTTTATTAACATATAATGTATTCTTTGTCCCAGGGGTACAGGTCTGTGAATCATCAGTCTTACACATTTCACAGCACTCACCATAGCACATACCCTTCCCAATGTCCATAATCCAGCCATCCTATCCCTACACCCCCACCCCCAGCAACCCTCAGTTTGTTTTGTGAGATTAAGAGTCATGGGGTGTGGTGTGTAAACAATGAATTCTGGAACACTGAAAAGAAATTAAAAAAAAAAAGAGTTTCTTATCATTTTTCTCCCTCCCAATCCCATCTTGTTTCATTTTTCCCTTCTCTACCTCCCAGAACCCCTCACCCTGCCTTACAAATTCCTCATATCACAGAGAGATCATATAATAATTGCCTTTCTCTGGCTGACTTATTTTGCTCAGCATAATACTCTCTAGTTCCATCCACATCGTTGCAAATGGCAAGATTTCATTTCTTTTGATGGATGCATAGTATTCCATTATAGATATATCTCTCTCTATATAGATATATAGATATATCTATATATCTATATATCTATATATCTATATATCTATCTATATCTATCTATCTATCTATCTATCTAATCACATCTTCTTTATCTGTCCATCCATTGATAGACATCTAAGCTTTTTCCATAGTTTGGCTATTGTGGACATTGCTGCTATAAACATTGTGGTGCACATGTCCCTTCAGATCACTACATTTGTATCTTTGGGGTATATACCCAGTAGTACAATTGCTGAGTCATAGGGTAGCTCTACTTTCGACTTTTTGAGGAACCTCCATACTGTTCTCCAGAGTGGTTGCTCAAGATTGCATTCTCACCAACAGTGCAGGAGGGGTCTTCTTTCTCCATATCCTCAACAACATCAGTTATTTCCTGACTTGTTAATTTTAACCACTCTGAGTAGTGTGAGGTAGTATCTCATTGTGGTTTTGATTTGTATTTCCCTGATGCTGAGCAATGTGGAGCACTTTTTCATGTGTCTATTGGCCATTTGGATGTCTTCTTTGCAGAAATGTCTGTTCATGTCTTCTGCCCATTTCTTGACTAGATTATTTGTTCTTTGGGTGTTGAGTTTGATAAGTTCTTTATAGATTTTGGATACTAACCCTTTATCTGATATGTCATTTGTCATTTGTCATTATCTGATATGACATCTGATATGTCTCCTATTCTGCCAGCTGTCTTTTAGTTTTGTTAACTGTTTCCTTTGCTGTGCGAAAGCTTTTTATCTTGATGAAGTTCCAATTGTTCATTTTTGCCCTTACTTCCCTTGCCTTTGGGGATGTTTCTAGGAAGAAGCTGCTGTGGCTGAGGTTGAAGAAGTTGCTGCCTGTGCTTTGCCTCAAGGATTTCGATGGATTCCTGTCTCAAATTTAGATATTTCATCATTGTGTATAATCTTTTTAACACGCTGTTGAATTTGGTTTGCTAGTATTTTGTTGAGGATTTTGTATCTACATTAATAAGGGATATTAGGGGACACCTGCCTGGCTTAGTTGGTAGAGCTTTCAACTCTTCATCTCAGGGTCCTAAGTTCAAACCCCACTTTGGGTATGGAGGAGACTACTTAAAAAAAAAAAAAAAGAAAAAGAAAAAGAAAACAAAAAACAACAACCATAAGGGATATTAGCCTTTAGACTTATTTTTTTGTTGTGTTTTTGTTTAGTTTTAGTATCAGGATTACCCTGGCCACTTAAAATGAGCTTGGAAGTATTTCTTTCTCTTCAATTATTGGAAAACCTTGAGAAAGATTTGCATTAACTATAGACATATTTGGGAGAAGTCATAAGTGAAGCCATCTAGTCCTGGGTCTTTTGTCATTGGAAGGTTTTTGATTACTGATTAAAATTCTTCACTCATTCTTATTCTGTTCAAATTTTCTATTCCTTAATGATTCATTTTTTATGGGCAAGGTCAGAGGGAGAGAGAGAATCTTAAGTCTCCACACTGAGCATGGAGCCCAATGTGTAGCTCATCCTGGGGCTTGTTATGGGGCTGAATATTACAACCCTGAGATCATGATATGAGCTGAAACTAAGAGTCAAACTTAACTGACTATACCACTCAGGGTCCCCATATTCATGATTCATTCTTGGGATGTTTTATATTTCTAGAAATTTAAAAATTTCTTGTAGGCTTTCCCAACTTCTTGGTGTGTGATATTTCATAGTAGTCTTTACGATACTCTTCATTTTTCTAGCAATAATTGTAATGTCTCACTTTAATTTATGATTTCACTTATCTAAATTTTCCTTTTTTTTTAATTTTACTAGGTATGTAGTTTAAATTCTGTCAATTTTATCTTTTTTTTTAAACATTTTATTTATTTATTTGAGAGAGAGAGAGACAGTGAGAGAGAGCATGAGCGAGGAGAAGGTCAGAGGGAGAAGCAGACTCCCCGTGGAGCTGGGAGCCTGATGCGGGACTCGATCCTAGGACTCCAGGATCATGACCTGAGCCGAAGGCAGTCGCTTAACCAACTGAGCCACCCAGGCGCCCATCAATTTTATCTTTTTTTTAATTAATTATTTGTATTGATTTTTTTTTCATTTTTTGTTGTATATTTCATTTATTTCTACTCTAATCTATATTCTCTCCCTTATACTCACTTTATGGTGAGTTTGTTACTGTTTGTTCTAATTTCTTGAAGTGTGAAGTTAGATCATTTTATTTTATCTATAATATTGTGAATAAGAAATTCAGGAAATTCTCTTATAGCCAAACTTCTTTAACTGAGTTAGCATTAGCTGCAGAAGTTAGAGCTAGGGGATCCACTTCCACAGTGGAGTTCATACGTATATGTCTTGCTCTCCAGTGATGGCTATTGGAATATTTTCCAACCACAGTTGTGCTGCTAATCCTCTCTATGAGCTATCAGGGTATCCATGAGGTATGCATTTGGTTTCTACAGTAAGTTTGACTTATCACATTGCAGCTCAGGTCTTTAAGAAACAAGGTAAAACTTGTCATCTACTTAAAGGCTAGGCCTGGAATTGTAATGGTGTCACATCCACTGTATTTTATTGGCCAAAGCAAAGCAGCCTTAGACCATCCTACATTTAAAGAGAGAAAAAAAGAATCTTACTTATCAATGGGAGAAATGTCAAAGTATTTTCAGTCTTACTTAATCCAAATAGGAAGGAAAACAAATGAAAAATTTCCTTGGACAATAGACCCAAAATGCAGAATTTTGCAAATGGCAAGAAATAGCTCAACAAAATCCAGTGTTATCAGCTTTCCTTTATAGTAGATTCTGTGATATGCCATCCAGAGGGCCTCTTTAAAACTGAAAGCTTCATTGGTGCTTCAAGATATGCTGCTTTATGATAGCTCACAGCTGAGTTCTTGTTCAGGAATTGCTTCCAAGGTAAACCTCTGTCCTCAAATTTCTAACACTCTGTGGGGCAGATCATATCCAGTGACTTTTCAAGGTGGGAGACAAAGGCCTGACTCTCTTCAATTCAATTTGGGGTGATGCTGAGTTACAATTTCAACTTCAGAGTTCACTATGAAACTACTTTGGAGCTCAAATTCTCCCTCTCCCCATACCTGTTTCCTTCTCTTCCTCACTGACATTTTTTAGAGTACTACACAAAAACATCTCCTCGCACAAAACTGCATCAAAGTATTCCCTGGGTAATTGACCTAAGACACATTTTCTATATATGACAAATGGCTATGCAGTAATCTATAAATCATAAAACATAAATCTTTATTTTGGGTTCTTTTGACACAAACCATACTACACATGTACAGTATACTTTTGATGCACTAATAAAATGAATTACAAGAACTTTATTTGAAATATGATACATGAAGTTACTTTGTATTATTTTTATAGTATTTTCATAAGAAACAGATACTGACCTAAAGTCATAACTTTTTACTCAATGGCCGTTCATTTTGAATGTTTTCAGGGTAATTTTTAAAATAAATTCTACAGAACATTTCCTTCTCCAAAGTTCAAACACATTGCAATGTCATTATTTATAATATTCTACTGATTCACCATCTGTTTTAAAAGAATTGGGGCTTATCTAAAAACAAAATCCCCACAGACAAGCAGCTTAAATGTACAAAAGAGGAAAAGGAAATCAGAACTTCAGGGGGGCTGCAAGTCACATTGATTTTAAGGTTAAAGATATGAGATTGAATGAGTCAAAAGTAATACAAATTTCATGCCTAAACTCAACCAGAACAAAGTCATTTTGCTCAGTTCAAAAAATAGTAGTCTTTATAATTTTTCCTCTTTTTTTCACCTGCTTCAGCTATTCCCTGTCCTTGAAGGAAACAAAAGTGCTGACAAACTGTGAGGCCATGAATATTGACGCTAAGTATTTTGTGCCCAGGCAAAAATGATTAGGATCATCATATTTGAAATTTTCAATCCAAATCCTTCTACCCAATTACTCTGTTTATATAACTGACCTCATTTTCCAAAGGAGACAAGTAGAATACTTAATGCTTTCTGCATATGTTCCAATTTTTCAACATGTGTTTCCACCTCCTTTACATCCTTTATTTTGCTCCTTGGATATTGTTCCCCCTCCCCCCAGGGTTAAGGCCCCTATTGTTATCTACACACTCTTTTTTTCAGGTATCACTATCTCTTTAAACTTCACAGACTCCTTAATATGTTAGAAAATAAAAATAATTAGTATTTTCAGTCCTACCTCTTTTCTGAAATCCAGTCCTAGTTTTTAAATCTTGAGCATTTCCACTAAATGTTTCACAATGAACTTTATGTAGTGTGTTTTCCCCACTTTCTTCCCCTCCTCAAGGCCAGAGCAAATACACAATATTTTATTGCAAAATATAAATCTTTGGGCTTAGATCTATTTTCACAATAACTGTAATGATCTCTAGATTTTTGACAATGGGATAGAGAATAATACTGTAAATTTGTCAAAAGAATACTTTGATAACGACTTTAAAGTGTAAATTCACAAGTAGGCAGAGAGGCAGGCGGAGAGAGAGGAGGAAGCAGGCTCCCAGCCGAGCAGAGAGCCCAATGCTGGGCTCGATTCCAGGACCCTGAGATCTTGACCTGAGCTGAAGGCCGAGGCCCAACCCACTGAGCCACCCATGCATCCCTGGAGACATATCTTGAAAGAAGTTGCTGTGGCTGATGTCGAAGAGGTTATTGCCTATGGTCTTCTCCAGGATTTGATAGATGCCTGCCTCACGTTGAGGTCTTTTATCCATTTCAGGTTTATCTTTATATATGGTGTAAGAGAATTGTCAAGTTTCATTCTTTATACATAGCTGTCCAATTTTCTCAGCGCCATTTATTGAAGAGACTGTCATTTTTCTATTGGGTATTTTTTTCCTGCTTTGTCAAAGATTATTTTACCATAGAGTTGAGGGTCCATTTCTGAGCTCTCCACTCTGTTCCATTGGTCTATGTGTCTGTTTTTTTGCCAGTACCATACCATCTTGGTGATCACAGCTTAGTAGTAAAGTTTGAAATAGGCAACGTGATGCCCCCAGCTTTTTTTTTCTTTTTCAATATTTCCTTAGAAATTAGGGATCTTTTCTGGTTCCATAAAAATTTTAGGATTGTTTGTTCCAGCACTTTGAAAAATGCCAGTGGAATTTTGATTGGAATGGCATTGAAAATATAGATTGCTCTAGGCAGTATGGATATTTTAACAATGTTTATTCTTCCAATCCATGGGCATGGAATGCTTTTCCATATTTTGTGTCTTCAATTTCTTTCATGAGTGTTCTGTAGTTTCTTGAGTACAGAACCTTTACCACTTTTGTTAGGTTCATTCCCAGGTATCTTATGCTTGGTGCTATAGTAAACGGGATTGATTCTCTAATTTCCCTTTCTATATTTTTGTTGTTAGTGTAAAAGAAAGCAACTGATTTCTGTGCATTGATTTTGACTCCTGCCACATAGCTGAAATGCTGTATGAGTTATAGTAGTTTGGGGTGGAGTCTTTTTTTTTTTTTTCCATATCAAGTATCATGTCATCTGTGAAGAGAGAGAGTTTGACTACTTTGGCAATTTGAATACATTTTATTTCTTTGTGTTGTGTGATTGCTGTTGCTAGGACTTCTAGTACTATGTTGGACAGCAGTGGCAAGTGTGGGCATCCTTGTCGTATTCCTGATCTCAGAGGGAAGGCTGTCAGCTTTTCCCCATTGAGGATGATATTCACTGTGGGTTTTTCATAGATAGATTTTATGAAGTTGAGGAAGGAATGTCCCCTCTATCTCTGTATTTTGAAGAGTTTTAATCAAGAATGGATGTTCTATCTTGTCAAATGCTTTTTCTGCATCAATTGAGAGGACCATGTGATTCTTCTCTCTTCTCTTATTGATTTGTTCTATCACATTGATTGATTTGTGAATGTGGAACCAACACTGTATCCCAGGGATAAATCCCACCTGGTCATGTTGGATAATCTTTTTAATGTACTACTCTTGGATCCTATTAGCTAGTATCTTGTTGAGAATCTTAGCATCCATATTCGTCAGGGATATTGGTCTGAAATTTCCTTTTTGGTGGGCTCTTCACCTGGTTTGTGGATCAGGGTAATGTTGGCTTCATAGAAAGAGTCTAGAAGTTTTTCTTCTGTTTCTATTTTTTTGAAACAACTTCAGAAAAACAAGTAGGATTTCTTCTTTGAATGGTTGCCAAAATTCCCCAGGGAATCTGTCAGGTCCTGGCCTCTTTTTTATTGGGAAGTTTTTGATCACTGCTTCAATCTTGTTACGAGACACTGATCAATTCAGGTTGTCAGTTTCTTCCTGTTTCAGTCTTGGAAGTTTATAAGGTTTCCAGGAATGCATCCATTCCTTCTAGGTTGCTTAACTTATTGGCATAAAGCTATTGATAATAATTTCTGATGACTGTTTCTATTTCCTTGGTGTTAGTCATGATCTCTCCCTTTTCATTCATAATTTTATTAACTTGGGTCCTCTCTCTTTTCTTTTGGATTAGTTTAGCTAGTTTTTCATCAATCCTATTGATTCTTTCAAAGAACCAACTTCTAGTTTCGTTGATGTGTTCTACTGTACCTCTAGTATCTATTTCATTGATCTCTGCTCTGATCTTATTTCTCTTCTTGTATGTGGGATTGGCTTAATTTGTTGTTGAATTTCCAGTTCTTTAAGATGTCAAGAGAGTTGGTGTATTCTGGATTTTTCTTTTTTTTAAGTGAGGCTTGGATAGCTATGTATTTCCCCCTTAGGACTGCCTTTACTGTATCCCATAGGTTTTGGATCAATATGTCTTCATTCTCACTGGTTTCCATGAATTGTTTGAGTTCTTCTTTGATATCCTGGTTGATCCAAACATTCTTGATCAGGATGGTCTTTAGCTTCCAAGTATTTGTATTCCTTCCAAATGTTTTCTTTTGGTTGAGTTCCAGTTTGAAAGCATTGTGGTCTGAGAGTATGCAGGGAATAATCTAAATCTTTTGGTATTGGTTGAGCCCTGATTTGTGACCCAGTATGTGGTCTATTCTGGAGAAATTTCCATGTGCACTCAAGAAGAATGAGTATTCTCTTGTTTTAGGGTGGAACGTTCTGCATATATCTATGAGGTCCATGTGGTCCAATGTGTCATTCAATGCTCTTGTTTCTTTATGGATTTTCTACTTGGATGATCTGTGTATTACTGAGAGTGGCATGTTAAGATCCCCTACTATTAATGTATTCATATCAGTATGACTCTTTTTCTTGATTAACAGTTGGCTTATGTAGTTTGCTGCTCCCATATTGGGAGCACAAATATTTACAATTGTTGGATCGTTCTGGTGTATAGCCCCTTTAAGAATGATGTAGTGTCCTTCTGTATCTCTGACTGCAGTCTTCAGCTTAAGATCTAATTTATCTTATATGAAAATCGCTACCCCAGCTTTCTTTGAGTCCCACTGACATGAAAGATGCTTCTCCATCCCTTCACTTTCAGTCTGAATGTATTCTTAGGTTCAAAATGGGTCTCTTGTAGACAGCATATGGACGGATCCTTTCATTTTATATAATGTGCAACCCTGTGCCATTTTATGGGAGCATTTGGGCCAATCATGTTGAGTGATTATTGAAAGATAAGTTTTTTATTGACATGATGTTGCCTGTGAAGTCCTTGTTTCTATAGATTGTCTCTGTAAATTTCTGCTCTATATTTCTCTGGGGTTCTTTCTTCTTTTATAGAATCCCCTTTAATATTTCTTGTAGTGCCAGCTTGGTGGTCATATACTCTTTTAAACCTTGCCAGTTTTGGAAGCTCTTTATCTCTCTATCACTTTTGAATGTCAGCCTTGCTGGATAAAGTATTCCTGGCTGCATGCTCTTCTCATTAGTGCCCTGAATATGTCTTGCCAGCCCTTTTTAACTTGCCAGGTTTCTGTGGACAGGTCTGATATTATTCAGATGCCTTCCTCTTTTTGTAAGGAATCTCTTCCCCCTAGCTGCCCTTAGGATCTCCTGTCTAAAATTATAATTCATGAATTTCATAATTAAGTGTCTGGAGGGCTTTCTAGATTTGTTGATCTTGAGGGGTGTCCTTTTTGCCTCTAGTACATGAACACTTGTTCCATTCCCTAGAGTAGAGCAATTTTCATCCAGACTTTTTCTACCTGAAGGGGTGGAGAATAATTCTCATGTTGGAATGTTTCATGGTATCATTTATTTCCCTAATTCTGTTTTCATGGCTTCTAAGCTTTTTGTTACAGGCCTCCTCCTGATCCTTCTTTTCTATCAGTTTGTCTTCTAGATCACTAATTTGATCTTCTGCCTCTCCCTTAGAGTATTTAGAGTAGATTGGATCTCACTGATAGCATTTTTTAGTACTATCAGATCAGCTCTCATTTTTGCCCTTAGAGTTTCTATTTTGCCACTAATGGTCTTCTCCAACCTAGCAATTGCCTAGATAATTGTTACCCTGAAATCCCTTTCCAACATAACTTTAACATCTGTATCCAATTTCTGTGGCAGAGGACACAGTCTCTGGATTTTTCCTCTGTTGTGTGTTCCTCCTCCTAGTCATTTTGGTGAGAGGTGGATGAGGGGATGTATAGATGAATATATCAATCACAATCCAGGCAAGGTGCACCCTGGAAATTTTCAGAGCAATTGGAAGTCCCCACCAAAAAGAAGGAAAAAGAAAAAAAAAGCAGAGAGAAAAAGAGAAAAAAAGATGAGAAAACCCAACCAAAATGAGCCCCAAAAGTAAGATTTATAAGGTACATAAACAAAAACAAACCAAGAAAAAGACTGAAAAAAGTAAAAGACAAGAAAAAAAAGAAAAACTCAGACAAAATGAACCCCCAAAATAAGATTTCTATAGTACAAAATAAAAAAAAAAATACACAGAAACACTAACAGAGGAATAAGATGGGAAGATGGTTATAAACCCTCCATATGGGTGAAGAAGTTTATTATGGTTCTTCCTGAGTGAATCTTGTTATCTTTGTTAAAGGACTCAACTTTCCAGAGACACAGTGAAATTAAAACTTGTTTATTTATAAGGGTAGTACTGAATAGGGAAAAAATGATTACCTTGAAGCTTATCTCTATATGTATAAAGAAGAAGAAGAAGAAGAAGAAGAAGAAGAAGAAGAAGAAGAAGAAGAAGAAGAAGAAGAAAAAGAAACACAGGTATATGTATTTAAAAAGTTCAAGTTAAAAGTTATTATGGAATATGTTGTATTAAATGTCTAGTTGTAATGGTAGTAGGTTAAAGAAAGTAAAAGAACAAGAATCATGAAAACAAATTTAAAAAAGAAAGAAAGAAAGAAAGAAAGAAAGAAAGAAAGAAAGAAGAAAGAAAGAAAAAAGAAAGAAAGAAAGAGAGAAAGAAAGGAAGGTTGTATCTATGAAATTGCAGGTTTGGGGGGCAATAACCAGGAGCTTAATATACTGTTTTCCCCTGATGTTGGGGTTTATAGCTTTAATGGGAACCCTGTAGTTGTTGTCCTCTTCTTCTTTTGGGTTGTTTTCTGGGGGAGGGGCCTGCCACATTTTCAATCAGTTCTGCTTGGTCTGAGTGGCCCTGCCCCCCAAAGGGCTTGGCTCTGTGGAAACTGGTTTTTCAGGCTTTTGTTCTCTGGAGGTTTTGTTCTTCAGTGGCTTTTTGCAGCTTTTTGGAGGTTTAGTGGAAAGCAAACTGCACCCAGACTTCCATCTCAAAGAGAAGTCTCAGTCTGCTCCCTTCTGGGTGTTCTGGAACACACAGACTCCCTTTCTACAAACTATTGAACACCACAGCATCCCACAGGTGGTGTGCACCCACAGGCACAGTCCTAGAGCTTGTTGGAGGACACTGATTGTCTCTGCATCCCCATGCCACTAAAACCATGAGCGATATTTTTCTGGGAGAGTCTGAACCCAGGTGGCTGCCATTGCAGGGACTGCTGTCTGGAAACCATGCCCACATGAAGTGCGCTACACCCAGTGGAGGCACAAGTCACAGAAGGTTGTGGGCTGAGGGACCCTGACTGGAGTCCTTGCCAGGTTCACTCAGGCATGGGCTGGGTGCCCTTAAACCCCCAGTTGCATAGGTCACAGAAGGGTACGGGCCTAGAGACCATGGGCTGTTGCCCACATTGGGTTATCTCAGGCATGGGCAGGAGTGCACCCAGCCTAAGTGGTAGTGCAAGCAGTGGAAAGCCATAAGCTCGGACCATGGGCTGGCCCCCCACCAGGTTCTCTTTGGCACCCGTGTCCACCAGCTATGACTATCCTGGGATCATGGGCTTAGGCCTGTGTCTGTGACTGCCCAATTTTACCAGTTTACCCTTAAGTTCTTTTGCTCTTTTTTAGTGCTTTTAACCGGTCTCCAAGTTAATGCTAGTCCCCAATCACAGGGTACTTTCATATTGGGGTATTACTTTCCAATGGGTTGCTTCTGGTGGCTCCCTCCCCCTTCTGTTTATCCTCTGATATCAGTCCGAGTGTTCCCACTCCACTTTACCTTTCCACTGATGTCTCCTGCCCCCACAGAGATCCAGAAGGGCATAATCTTACATCTCAGGCTGACTTCCTAGGTGTTCAGAGTGTTTTGGTGGATGTTTAGTTCACTCTTGGAGACTTGAAACAGAGTCTTCTATTTCTCTGCCATCTTGCCCCTCCTACTTCTTCTTCTTCTTTTTTTTTTTTTTTAATAATTTATTTATTTGAGAGAGAAAGAGAGCATGAGTGGGAGTGAGAGGCAGAGGGAGAAGGAGAATCAGACTCCATGCTGAGCAGGGAACCTGATGTCATGGTGAATCCCAGGGTCCTGAGATCATGACCTGAACCAAAGGCAGACACAACTGACTGAGTCACCCAGGTGTGCTTGCCTTACCAATCTTAAACACAAAAATAGATATCTTAAATTGTACCTGGAAAAAGAGAGACAATAAATAAATAAATAAATAAATAAATAAGCCATAGTGGAAAGACTGGTGAAATGTGAATAAATTCTGTGGTTTTGTTAATCATATTTTTAAATGTTATTTCAAATTTGAGGATTGTACTGTCATAATGTAATATGTTAATATTAGTAAAAGATGAGATAGAGTTAAATAAGAACTCTCTGTAGTAACTTTGAAACTGTCTTGTAAACCTAAAATTATTTCTAAATAAAAAGTAAATAAACAGGGGCGCCTGGGTGGCTCAGTGGGTTAAGCCGCTGCCTTCGGCTCAGGTCATGATCCCAGGTCCTGGGTTCGAGCCCCGCATTGGGCTTTCTGCTCAGCAGGGAGCCTGCTTCCTCCTCTCTCTCTGCCTACCTCTCTGCTTACTTGTGATTTCTCTCTGTCAAATAAATAAATAAAATCTTTAAAAAAAAAGAAAGTAAATAAACAAAATGAAACAGACCCAAAGGAACATAATATTTCCAAGTAATTTAACTACATCTG